>NC_040035.1:44822464-44976996 GCF_003713205.1 Coffea eugenioides | reverse complement strand
TTCCCACCACTAGCCAATTCACTGGCCAGTTCTCCACCAACCTTCGTGGTCATACTCGAGTATACCAAAATACTATCCCAGGGTCACCAGCCGCCCGACCAAGTCCGCTTCTGGCTCGAGTCGACTGGCAACAAAGGGCAAGGGTCCAGTTCAGCCAAAAGGCTTACATTCATGCACAAGTAGTATTCAATCATTTAATCATTGAAAATTTCACGTTAACTTAGGTCGAGTGTGATAAAGTACACACTCGCCTATCGAAAATTCATTTAATAATCATTGAAAACATTTAACATTGAAGTAAACATTCACAATAATCCACATAGTCACTGAAAGCACAACATACAAAGAACACTCACCAGTCTAAGCCAAAATAACATCAAAAGTTTCCTTCCGGATTATGCCCTTGATCACCGACAAACCCTAAGAATAACCAATCCCAAATTGAACTGAGCAAATGTAATTCAAAGTTTTCGAGAGAAAACTAACACTTTTCATCTTAGTTGATACCAAATCTTGGTAAAAAATAACTCGTATACTACTATTGAAGTGCATTCAAGGATACATATGTAATTTAAGATCCAACTAACCCTAAAATTAAACCTTACATCTCACTAATATTCATAGGAGCAAGTAATAGAAATTTGGGCAGCATGCCCTTTGTATTTAGTTTTTTTCCAGCCACTTAGGGCATCATTTCTTTCCTCAACTCAGCCCAACTTCAACATATAAGCAAGCTTAACAAGATAGCTCTTCAACTAGGCTTAATATCATCCAAATACAAAGTAATTCTAGCAATTACTCCATCAAAATCAAAGTTGGAAATCAGTTTAACGAAAACTTATAAGTAGCAAATTTGTCATCCTTCGGTGTTTTGGTCATAAATATAGCTAGGTGTGACGCCCCGAAAAAAAAAATGAGTTTGAGAACCCGGAAATTTTCTAAATTTCTAGGGTTTATTTTATTTAATCGCCCGCCTTTTCTACATTTTCTTTATTAGAAAAATTCCCCAGATAAATTTTATGAGCAAAGATAGTTTTAAAATGATTTTTCTAGTATCGGTTAGTTTTTGAGAAATTAAGAGCGTATTTTGAACGTGGGACCCGCTAGTGCGGTAAATGCATTATATTTTTGACAATTTGTTGGAATTTTGTATTAAGTGATATTATTTTACAAAGTGTTAAGATATTTGTATTGGAGAGACAAAAAGATAAGTTTTAAACCTAAAGGTGTCAAGTGTCACCATAAGATTAAGTCTTGGACTTTGACTACACTATTCACTACTTTACCAAATAAATCAAAAAATTGCCAAAAATCATCCTTATTTCTAAAGCTTCGTAGTCGGCTCTCTCTCAAAGGAAAAGAAAGAAAAGCTCTCAATTCTTCCTTCTATTTCTTGCTCAATCTTCAAATCCAACCAATAAAACTCCAAATCATTCCATAAAATCTCTTTGCTAAGTGGTCTTGAGGTGTTTTGTGGAGTTGTTTGGAAAGCTAAGGTGACTAGTTGCTCTATCTCTTGTATTGCTAAGGTGAGTTGTGAAAGACCCCTCTCCTTCCTCTAATGATGTTCAATTCATGATTGGTGGTGGTATGAGATGCAATATTATGGATTATTTCTTGATTTGTGGTTGAAGTGATGAAGTTTTATTATTTTTGGGGATTTTTCTGTTTTAATATAAGCATGGTTGTGTGGCTATCTATGATGATTGGAAATGGTATATAATTATTCTAGAAGGTGGAAAAAGTGGACAATTGCAATCAATTTCTGTTTTGGAAGAAATTTCAGAAAATTAGGTTTTGTGAAGGAACATTCTGCCCGAATTTTTAGCTCCTAGTTAGAGGCCGAATTGGCCTTGTCTTAAAACATGAAAGTTTTAGGGAATGATATTTTAGAGGTTCCTACAAAATTTCAGGTCAATCGGAATAGTGTAGAGTGAGAAAAGTCGAAATTACTATTGCTGTTCTGGTTTTACCCGAATGTAAGAATTGCTTCTGTAATTGGTTTTTTTGGTCAGGATTACTTCCGAATTAGTTGTTGAGGCCTTTTTATGAAATTTAGCCCTATTTCTTAGATATCATATGGTTTTGGAATTTCTGGATTTGGACTTAGGTAGCCTGATTTATGATGTTTCCGCTAGAATGCGTTCTGTGAAGCTGTTTTTGTGATTCTGGTGTAGTTTCTTGTGTTTTTGACCTGGTTACACTCGAAACTGGGTTGAGTGACCTTCTGAAATATTGTAACCCTATCTCTTAGTTTCGAAACGGTGTATCTTGTACCTTCATCCGACAATCGTAGTGCCTTTGGTGCCATTACCGTAAAAGGATGTCAAAAGCTATTTTTCTGGTTTTGAGCTTAACTTTCATTTCCGAACTTTTCTCTAGCTTGACTTGTACTAGTACTACTTGGAGCTTGCTGAATGACTATTGGATGAACTTGTTGTTGTGTGTGTACCTTTGGGACTGGCTGAGGAAATAATGAAGCCATGATGGCTGGAAAAGTAAGCAAATTTAGGGGAAGTGCTGTCCGAACTTTTAAAGGACTTATTTGCATTGAGTTTGTGATCTAAGACTTGGATTTGAGCAAGGCAATGATATATGATGGATGGTTTCTGAGCCATGGAGGTGAGTGACCTCAAACTATTTCTGAAGTTATTTATGAACCGTTTCCTGCATTATTTACTTTTGAGCTGTTTCCAAAGTTACTTTTGTACTGTTTTCTTGCATTATTTACCTTTAAACTGTTTCCAAAGTTACTTTTGAACTATTTTCTTGCATATCATGCGTGCTTGCATGTGAGTGTTCCTTATTTGCTATATTTTCTTGACTTCATGACTTGTATTATTGATTGATAACATGTTAAGTGCTTTGAATGATTTCCAAAACGAGCTTTCTAGGCGAGTGTGTACTTTATCGCACTCGACCTAAATAACTGTGCAATTTTCAAGGATTTAATTATTGAAATGCTAGTTGCGCATGAATGTAAGCCGTTTGGCTGAATTGGCCACTGCCCTTTGTTACCGATCGACTCGAGCCAGAAGCGGACTCGGTCGGGCGATATGGTGACCCTGGGTGAATTTGGTATACTCGAGTATTACCTTGTAGTCTGGCTATGTCCGGATGGGTGGAGTTCGGCCAATGGTCGGATGGGTGGAGTCCGGTCAACGTCCGGAAAAGGGGATGAACGAACAAAAGGATGAACGAGGGATTCTACTTACAAAAAATGTATTTTCAAACGATTGGAGGAATAAGGGGAAATGTCAGGGGAACGAACGAACAAACGAATAGCTCCATGTGAGCCCGTATCCTTTTAATGAATGTTACTATCGCTTTCCATTGTAAATGTTCCTTGAATTATTGATACTCCATTTTAATGTATTGTAAATATTGTAATTGTTTCTGGACTTATCATTTGATTTATGACATCATTGAAATGAACTATTGTGAAACCGATTTGATTACTGATTTTAATGGTTACTCGCTGAGCTTCTAGCTCACCCCAAAAATATTTTATTCCCCTCCACAGGGCTCGTGGTGAAGGAAGGACTTGTAGTACTTGTTCACGTGACTGGATGGCATATATCTTGTATAATTTGGATTTGGAATCATTTTATGTATAGTTGAGAATCGTTTCCGCTTCGCTTATGACATGTAATTATTGGAGACTTGGATGTATGTTTGTGGACCATGTGATGTATATTTGAGGTTTATTCTTGTAATTCATTTGACGACTGTAGTGAACGACTTAGTCCCGGCGAGAGCTGGGCAGGCGACCCACCGAACCCTCTGGTTCACCCTAGGGGGAGGTGGGGCTGTCACACTAGGTATATCGGATCGAGGTAAATTTGATGGTGTTTTGAAGCTAAGACATAGACCTACATTTATTATGAAGACCTCCAAAGCTAAATCATGCATTTTCATGGTCAAAAATTAAAATGTCAGAGAAAATAGAAAGCTATCGGTTAAACTGGGCATTTGGGCAGTTAGGGGTATTTTAGTCATTTCACAGATACAGTACTCCGATTGAGTTGAACTTTTTTGGGTAGAAAGTTAACTCAAATTCCTACAACTTTCATGTTTTGAGCAAGAACTGATTTGGCCTTTATCATGGACGAATATGCAGTTTTAGTTGGGTCCAAAAACAGGACAGAATCACTACCAAATGCTGGAAATTCAACTTTTACTCTTAACATGTCACAACCAAGCTATTAATCACTTCACCAAATCCATATCCTAGCTCAATAACATCACTTACTAGGTAAACAACATAATCATGATTGAAAATATAAAACCCTAACTGAAATTTTGACTACACAACCCAAAACTAGAAAATCATCCATCATATGCCAAGATTAAAAGCTTCTATAGCATATTTAGTAAGATAAAGAAAGAGAGAGGGAGTGGATCATCTTATACCTTCCAATACTTGTTGCTAAGTGAAGAACCAAGCTATTTCTTCCAAAACTTTCACCACACCAAGCTTCCTAAGCACCAAAATGAAGGTTTAATCAGTTTAGTTTTTTGGTTTCAACTCAAACAAGCAAGATCAAAGTGGAAATGGAAGGTTTCTCCTCTCTTGTTTTTCTCTCCAAGAATTTCGGCCAACATGAAGAAAAATGAAGAAAAATGAGCCAAAAGGAAAGATAAGAAGAAAGGAAAATGTCTTGATCAAACTTCTATGGATTTCCAACACTTGTCACTTTAAGATTTTTCTTTGTTTTTGTTTCTTTTCTTCCTTTTCTTTAGTCAATAATGGTGGCTGACTTAAGGGTTAATTTAGGGAGGATTAGGTGAAATAAAAGCAAGGAGATTAGGGTAATAAAGTAGTGTTCAAATGGTGCACTCAATCGGTAGCAAACGGTACGCGTCGGTTCAAGCTTATTTTCCTTAACTCTCGCGTACTTGTGTTTTAACGTATAATTCACTAACTTATTATTAGAACTTCTAATCACACACTTTCTCTTATATAAAACTCACTCTTAACCACCAAATTTAGTACACACACTGTGACAGCCCCACCTCCTCCTACGGCGAACCAAAGGGTTCTGCGGACCGCTTGCCCAACTCTCGCCAGGACTACTAAACCGAAACACACGAAAACCCTACGAGACGTTCCAAAGGACTCCGAGAAAATGAAATTTCGGAAACTAAAATAACTAAACTAAAAGATGCAATAGAACTTTGATACAACGTTCCAACGAAAATCGAAAACGAAACGAACACACTGTAGCCACGTCACAATTCGGCCGGATTACTGGCCGGATTCGAGGCAGTGGCGAAACCAAAATTTTTCAATCTCCTCTGCCAATCCGGCCAACTATCTGGCCAAGAACTGGCCGGATATACGGCCAGATTCGGTGAACAGTTTCCCACCAAAATACTTTTCTTTCTCGTTCAAGTTCCGCGCTCGCTCGATTTCCCCAATGTATACAAGAAACGTTCACCAGAGCCATAATAACGTATCATCTCAACAAATACACTTAATATACATGATTAAGCACTTAAATACATATATACATTGGAGCTTCAACAAAATAACCTGAAATACAAGCCATAGTATTCATTCTTCATACATATACAAAATACGACTAGGGTTTTGTTACAAAGGAGCTTAACAAAATCATATACATCTACTAGCTCAACTTTCCTTTCCAAAAATCATGATTTCCATAGTAGTATTCCTGTAAGGAAAACAACGTAACGGGAACGGGGTGAGCTTACGCTCAATGAGGTACCAGAAGTACACATAGTCAAATATACACACCAGATAAGGTAGTAAACAAAGACCTCAAATAGAAGGATACAGGTGGCTCTCAAGAGCCAAATTCCCCTTTTTGCTTTACCAGAGCTTGATCAAATAGTAGTTGACACTCCGTCAATTTTCAAATAAAGAAACCAGTCTAGTAGATCACCACTTTACGCCAAATTTCGTCCACCAAACATACCCCTTTTCGGGCCCGGAAAACATTCAGAAACAGAAGTGGTAATACTCAAGTATACCGGAAATCCAGAGTCTCCAATACCCAAAGATTTCCTAGAAACAGACTACCGTGGTTCGTTATCTAATCGACCAAGTCCTTGCCGGCTCGACTCGAGTAACTAGCCACAGGTTTTGAGTTCAAAAATCACAGAAGGGTCATTGGATACAAACCTCCAAACGACATCAAAACAGATACAGATAACAAATTCAAACGTATACAGGAACCAAAACAGACAGACGAAAGAGACGAGTGTGATAAAGTACACCCTCGTTTCATACAGAGTATACAGAAGTCACAGATAACCAGGTTGCAAATTGCAAGTACAGATAAATCAGATAAGCACCAATTTGAGGGAGTGGTACACTCACCAGTTCAAGCAAAAAGACTTCAAAAGTTTTCACCCAAAGTATGGCTTTAATCACCAAGAAACCCTAGAATAATCAAGGTAAAACAATTATAGTTCCCACATTCACGAATCCAGCAAACGGAATGCATAAATGAGGCTCGACTACAAGTCGTATACCTCTCCGAGTTAACTACTAGAACAAGGAGATAAAAAGGCGGCTTTGGAGTAAAAAGGTAACGGTTGGTCCTAAGAACATAAATGACCCCAAACCCTTCACTTCTACCAAAAACCATACCTACAATGATTTACTAACTCCAAACTTAAGGTGGAAAATGAGAGTAAGGACAATTTTAGGAAAACAGGATTTTCCAGTTTTGCGCACCACCATTTGAAAAATCATATCTCAAGATTCTTAAGTACAAAATTGATAAAATTTATACCGTCCAAAAATAGACTCAAAGGGGTACAATTTCTCAGAAGAAACATTTATAAGATTCAGATCACAAGTCAGTCAAATTTGAGCCTCAAGTGGCTGCTTCCTCCAGAAAAAGGCAGAACAGGTATGCAATTTCGGTCAAATTTGAAAAATCACTGTTATTCATATAAATTGAGGAAAAGGCTGATATTTTTATGGTTGATAGTACTCTAACTCTAGTTTGAAACGCAACAAATAGAACTCGATTATGACATTTCTATATAAAGTTATAACAGATTTCTCAAGACTGCACAGGAGCTCCTGCGAAAATTTTGACAGCACCTCCCTTTGTTTTCTATACTTTTCCATCCTAACATTAACACCCAATCTCATCTCAATTCAGCCACAATTTCATATATACATCACAAGGTATTAAACACACCTAATTAGGGTCACAGTACCCTTCACATATAACCAATTTGTGGCTCCAAAATCAACCACAATCACACCAAAATTGGAAACCATAATCTAAAATTTAGGTACACAAGCAGAAAATTTCCTTAGGCAAGTTAAACTAGCCTATAAAACTTCAATATTTCACATAGCAAAGCTATCAAAACATGGACAACCCTCAAGCATCACATATGAGCAGAAATTTCACCGTAAAACTGAAATTTTACATAACTCTACCTAAAACCATGAAATATTCTCACAAAACTACATAGTTAACAACTCTAAACCACTATGATGCAATTATTAGAAGTAAAGAGAGGTTTTCTTGGCAAGTTACCTTATACCCACAAGAAAGATGGTAGCTTAGGCTTCTTCCTCCCAAATTGACTCCACAAACACCTTGGAAACTACCTTAACTAGCACTTTTATGGAGTGGTTTGCAAAAGTTATGGTTGAAATTCAAGATTGGAGTTTGAAATTGAAGTATAAGATCAAGTCTTCACTCTCTTTTCCTCCCTCAATGGTTGGTCCAACAAGAAGAAATAAATGAAGGAATGTTGGTCAAATTTTGTATTTAGTAAAGGTGAAGAAAGGTTGGTCAAGTCCACCATCCAATCGGGTCGCGACACTTGGCACCTTGAATGTTTTAAGCTTATTTTCTTTCTTCCAATGGTTAATCTATCTAACTAACCTATAATTATCTCCTAGCACCTTGTAAAATAATATCACTTAACACAAAACTCCAACGAGTGGTCAAAATATAATGCACTTACCGTACTAGCGGGTCCCACGTCCATAATTGTGAGGACTCGTAAAAAACTATTATTTTATGCCTAATTTATGGCTTAATAAACTATTTAATTGGATTTTTGCCACGAGGAATATTTTCTAGCCTTATTAGACCTAAATACATAGAAATATAACTTCGTTATATTTTTAAAGTGACTCGTTCTGAAAATTAATTTCCTGGAGTACGTTTAGTAAAAATAGTGAATAGTACTTGGAGATTTTATCCGCGTAGTAGCACAATAAGCTTGGAATATTGAAGACTTGTACTATGGTCCTAAAATAGGTAATCTTATGAATAAATACTCAAGTGATAGTTAGTAGTACAATCGTTATAAGAATTTCTCGGAAGTTTCGCGTTATATCGTTAAAATTGACGGTACGCGTTTTCACACGCGCGACTTTATTTGAGGGACTTTAGACCCTTATTTCGGGACAATGAAGAGTGAATAATATTTACATGAATATATATGCATTGGAGGTTTAGTGCATTAGTGAACCAAACGTGCGAGAAAATCGAGCCGTAATCGCACCAAACGGCCCCTAATGAGAGTTGACTTTTGGGTGAATTTCCACCACTTATTTCACCTTCTCTTGGAAGCTAAAGGAAATCAGATTTCTCTCCATCTTCTCTCTCCTCATAGCCGACCAAACACCCTCCTCTCTCTAACTCCATTGCTTCAAAATTTCTGCTCGCTAATCTCACTCAAAACCACCCCAAATCATCTCCAAATTCAACCAAACTTGCACCACACCTAGCTTGACACTTGAGGAGCATTTTGAGCTGCAAACAAGGGCTGGAAATCACGGTTTTTCTGGGGTAATAGAGGGCCAAAAATTCTGCTGAACATCAACCCAAAGTAAGTGATGATCCACTCTTGGAAACTTGAAGTTTGGAAGCTATCTTACCTTGTTAAGTTCATGCATGCATTTGGTTAGCTTGATATGGATGTAAAATGTGATAGTGGGCTCTTTGTATTCCCACACTTGGGTTGTTGTTGCTGATTTGAGGATCAATGTTGGATTTAATGGTAGTTTAATGGTTATAATGATGAATTTATGGAGTGTTATTGTTGGGAACTGAAGTAGAGGTCATGACCAGAAATTGCCGAATCTGCCCCTGTTTTGTTTGGCCATGATAAGGCCCATTTTTGGTGATTTATTGGCATGATCCTGATGTGTATATGTTATATTATGTGTGTAGAAATTTTCGTTGGAAAACATTAACGATTGGATGGGCAAATGAATTTATTCATGAACTAGGCATGTTGGAAAATTATTTTCGGGTAAAACTGTCTAGTGGTCGTATTTTGGCCATAACTCTGTCCTCGGGTGTCGAAATCAAGTTTCATCGGTGGCGTTTGAAACTAGACATTCCTAGCTTTAATTTGAGATAAAATTCACGTTCTGATTCTTTGTGAGTGATCCGAACCAAACGTTTTAAGTTAGCTGTCCTGTCTCTCGGATTTGCTGGAATGGCTTGTTGAGGCAGCAACTTGAGGCTCAATTTTGAGCTGGTTGCTTGCCAAATTTCAGAACATTTCCTTCTGTGAACTTTTAGTCCCGTGAATGTATTTTCTAATGCCATAAACCATGCCTCATTCCGAGTTAAATTGATTGAGTTGTGACTAAAACAAGAGGACTGCCCTGTTTTGGAAAAACGTAGTATTTGGACTGATTTGGGGCAAAACTTGGGAATGATTTTATTAATTGAAGTTCTTGATGCTCATCACTTACCAAAGGTATCATGGATGTGTCTTAGACCTTTGTTTCACAAATGAACCATGTTCGGATAGTTTTCTTGGTTAAACGATTTGAAATTGTGAAATGAAAGTCACAAGGCAGATTGCCTTAGAATTTTTCCTGAACTTTGGTTGACTAATTAACTACCTTCCCGAGGGTATTTTTCCCTGAAATTTGATAGAGGAATACCTTGCATATAGGAGTAAAATACTGCCAATTTTGGCACCAATTCAAGTTCGTTTCGATACCGAATTAAATTGCTAGTGTTGGAGGTTCAAAACTGGAAATTCTTCTTCAGTCTTGAATCTTCCTCAACTTTGAGCTACCGTATCTCGGTACTCGAAATTCCGATTCTTGATCCGCTTGTTTTGTTATAAACCTCACTTGTAACACTAATTGAGCTGTAAATTTCAGAGGCCGGTTTGCAACATGTGAATCGTTCCGAATTTCCAAAGTTGGCCGAAATCCAACTTAATTCTGCCTTGTACGCCGAACCTGTACCTTCAAGCTCATTTTTGAATACCTTCCACTTAGATTCATGGAAAAGTGTCTTTTAAGAAATTTCGTAGCTTTCTAAGAGGTTTTCCCAAGGTACCAAGTTTTTTATTAATTTTGGACTACTGAGTGAAGATCTGATTTTTCTAAATTTGACGCGCAAAGCTGATTTGCTGAATGTCTTAGAAAATGAATTTCATTCCAGGATCTCGTCTTGAGGTGATCAAGAATTGCGGCCACTTGCCTGCTGAAGAAACGGCTGAAGAGTTTGTATCGGTTGTTGAGAAATTTCTACAGAGAACTTTCGGTGCTTCGCAGGAGCAGCGTTTGCAAGTAGTGACTTAACCCTGGATCTTCTTAAACCAATTGACAATTGTGGCGAGGATTGAACCCTCAAAATAAATGTGGAGACGTAATTAAACTCCAGAAAGAATTTCTCCCCATCGATTGTCAAAGTAAAAAGATGGATAAACATCATTTAGTATTTCTTGTTGTCCGTTTTGTATTTCTTCATAGTATCCCCCGATGAGTCGCATTTTTATTTTTATTTTTTTTTTATGAAGCAGCATATGTTGATTGCGACGCACTGGTGTTAGAAGCTTGAACATGCATAGCCAATATCCAAACTTCCTTCTGGATTTAGAGGGCTAGCAGCGATCACAAATATCCCATGTTTGTTACGGGGTGCAGGTGCAGTAATTGTTGAACGCTGAAATGATTTAAAACAACAATAATGTCCCTCGCCATACAACAGCAGATTATGTTCTACGCATATTCAGAAAGGAGGATCAGTTGATATTGTCAGGCTAGCATCTTGTAAATTGCGTGGAAAATCAAAACCTGACATAAAATCATCCCCAAAGATCACGGCTCCAGCAGCTAATGCTCCAGCACCTAGTCCCACCCCAATACCAGGTCCCCTGCTGCGTCCAGGTGCTGGTCCAGATGATGGCATGTTCATGTAACTAGGCCGCAAATCATCTGTCCTCGGTAGAGAGGTCTGTATATAGCCGACATTTGAGGGTGGTGGGAGTGGGGGTGGAGCTCTTGGTGGTTGATAGCTTGTTCCCCCGGCTGGTGCATAGCTTGGACCCGTTGGTATATTGGGATAATTCCGAGGAAATGGAAGTGGATGGGCATACTGGCTGCTTGTCTGCGGCTGACTTCCTGGCTGCAGCGGTGAGGGTGCAGGAAATTGTGAATGCAGGGGTCCGTGCCCAATATCCAAGTTAATTCCCATGCTGTTATCCATGAGCTTAAATCCTTCCTCATCACCTGAGAAACCAAAATTTCACGAGGACATACATCGAAACTCGTTGATTCTAAGAATCCTACAGTCCAAACCCTTAAATTGTGTGGAAAGCATTATTGCTGTTCAATAATAGACATAGCCCATGCGCCAGAAGGAAAATTACAGTATGCAGGAATCCGAACAAAGAGACTGATGAGGTTGGTTCTCATGAGAAAAAAGAAAGTCATGATGATGAGGGAGTCCGTAATTGTACCTTGGTATGAGCTAGACTCTTCCCTTTCTTCTGATATTCGGATTGAGATATCGACAAATCCGCGAGGTTTGTTTGTATTCTTCTTTCTCAGCTGAAAACTTCCTACTTCTTCCACCGGTTTTGGAACCTCAGAATTCTTCAAGTACTTCTCCAGAAATTCCTTAAGAATCACCGTTGTCGTTCCCAAGAGCCTTTCTCTAAGAAAGACGGGTTCTCTACTATAGACCTCGACGTGGAGGGCCATATCTTGGAAGTTAGGTTCAGAAGGATCAACCACTGTCGAGAATTTGGTTTTCCAAACTGGATTAGCATTTCCCGAAGCATCTATCCTGGTGCAGTATTTGTTGTTAGTATCAATCCACCCAACGGCAAACCACTGGCGCTTCCACAGTGAAGATGTTCGCCGGAGTCCCCTAGCAGAAATCAGGCAGACCTCAACCCATAGTTTTCCCATCACAGCTAAGATTCAATCGTGAAACGAAGACAGAACGGCAAGAGAGGTTGCTTTCTGAAAAGTTCTTCCAACTCTGTAAAGAAGAGTTGATAAGGAAAAGAGAAAGTTAACAACTTTGTACCATTCCAGACTAATGTTACCCACAGGCCAAGAGAATTCCTTATCCATCACGACTTTCTAAATCTCCGTCACCTTTTTGTCGAGCAAATGACCCGTAAATCCATACCAAGAGGAGAGGAATCAGAACAAAAGTCAAAAGTTTGTCCAGCATAAAGTGGAAGAAAATTAGATGGATGGCCCACTCATGCGGCAATTTATCAAAAAAAAAAAAAAAAAGCTTGTTAACTGAACAACTTAAAAGCCTGTTAGAATGGTATATGAAATTGTTTGGCTATGCAACACATCCCTTTCAGCTGGTCTAAAGAAGGGAAACACTTTAACCCAGTGCTCACAAGGAGCACAAAGTCCTACTCCATTAACTTACTGCCTGAAGAGTGCTGTGCGGTAAATCAGTAAATGGAATAGAGTGCCTATGGAACCCTTCAACTTTGAGGCCAGTCAATAGAAGTTCTACGTAGATTGCAATCCAATTATCTGAAGAACAGAGCATTCTGCATCTGCACGGTCATGGAAAGAGAGATTACGAACTCTACTATTGTCTTGATGGGGGACTTAAAAGTAGCTTTCTGCCAGCATATATAGCAGTCTGATGTGCATCAGGACAGCTAGATGTCCCAGTATACATCATTGTAGTGGAACCAAGAATATCTTCTCCAAATCCACATGCTTTAAAGAATAGCCTGAGGATGAATACAAGGGCCATGTTAGCTTCAAAAGATACCCTTTTCCGAAAAATTGCAGGAAATAAGATCATTACCTACATTGATAAAAAAAATGTGTTGATAATACAAGTAAATTATTTGAGATAATTTTGTAAAAAAATACTGTAATACTTTTTTGATGTGATGTATGTGAGATAAAAAGATGATTGAAAAATGTGTTGATGATGAAAGCAAATCAGTGTGTGTAAATAAGGTGGAAATAATGTGTAATCCAAACACACTGAATTACTGAAACTTAAAACTTTACCCCTCTTTCTCAGAGCAAAGGGCGGATATATCGTACACCCCTTTGCCAGTAAGCATTCTGCAAGAAATATTGGAGTGCTTAGACATCTTTCAGAGCTTGACTACCAAAAATTTTGAACAACTAGCACATTATGTAGCAAATGTATTTCCCATTATGCTTAGCTCTGCAGTCAGCAACCCCAAACAATCCTTCCCACAAAATGGTAAATGAATAGAGAAAAACCTGCAGGTAATACTAGGTAGAATGTTTCCTCGATGCTACACCACAATTACAACATGCCAAAAATGAATAACGGTAGAAAATTAAACTACACTTGGCTGATTAACTCAATATTACCAATCAGTAAAAGCTGAACAGTTCCTCGCATATACTTGTTAATTGAACTTTCGTCTCCTTCAAAACAATATAAGCAAATGATTTTCCTTAATGATTCCCAAATTCCAAGCAATGCCTAGAACCCTAGAATCTTAAAAATATCTAGTCCCATTACAACCTTATAATTCTTTGTACAATCCTCCGCCCAATTCCTCTACCCTGGAGAGAAGGGATCACCTGAAATGCACTGAAAAACAACTACATTAGAAGGAAAATAAAATAAAAATTACTTTTTCAGAAGGAAAAGTGTTCCGACCATGACATCATAGATGGAAGCAGTTAGCCCTAAATCAGAAACAGCGCGTCCAAACCCCACAAGCTTCCCGTTATCTGGAGTCACCGGCATCACTCGCTGAATCCAATTCCCACCAATGCCCATCGATCTTGTGCCGACTTCAGCAGTGGACGATAAATCATTAGCTAATTCGGGTTTCGTGAAGACCGATACGACAACGGAGCTATTGGACAGAGCAGTTCGGAGTTTGCCGACGTCTATAAGCTCTACGCGGCCGTCGGAGTCGAACTTAGGGAAGCGGTGGCAGGAGTGGTTGCAGAGAGCGTATAGGTGCTGGAGATGGCTTGGGTTTACGTGGGATGGGTTTGTGGAGATGTACAATGGCGGCGGGGATGAAATCTGGTTGGTCATTTTTAGCGGGGAATAGAGCAAATTGGCGGGAATACAGCTGCCGTAAGCGGAGGTTGCAACGGCGGCCATCTCCGTTTAATCACGCTATTCTCTAATTTCTCCACCACACAGTTGCATACATAATCTCTCTGGGGCAACGCCACAGGCTAAGGATGGGAAAAACAAACGAGGCGCTTTCAAGAGATGGGTTTCCCTCAAAAAAAAAAAAAAAAACTTTCGACTTTCGAGAGATGGTTAATATTTCTTTTTAAAATTTTAAGAAATCATTCCGGATTGTCTCCTAATGCATAAGAGGCATTGGTATGTTGATGATTGGGCGGCACGGATTTTTCATAAACATGAGATGCGATTTATCTAATACCCAAAATTAGAGTATTAACCCATATGTGAGTGGATGTCCTGTAATATTAAGTTATTAAATTATGAATTTCTTATTAAGAATTATATATATCAATCATTAAGGATGCTAATCAAAGTTAAGGGATGTCAAATTCGGTCTGGAGTGAAGGGCTTTGCTTGCCCCTCCAGGCAGCTCAGTCAGTCACGCTTTCCTCTTTAGGGGCGTTGTCCGATCTTGGGCAACCAAGATTCGAGTCTGCCTGGAGTTACCGTGTCCCGAGTGGAGTGGGGCCTCCTCTCCCGGGCCGCAGGAGATTAGTCGGGCCCCGTAAGAATTGACCCAGACACCCCTGTGTCGATAAAAAAAAAGTGAAGGGCTTTGCTTGATTCATTATCTCTCCTATTTAATTCAAGGATCGAGCCGCCCCTATTAATCACACCGGTAATTCAAAAGCAATGTTGTGGACTCCGGTGATCAAAATCAAAATTGAGTTAACATATTATTGCTCTCTAGTTTGAGAAAATGTTTTTGAAGAGGCTATGCTAATTACTAAGACTAAGGGCGTATTTGGTAAAACTTAAGTCTGAAATCTAAAATATGAAGTCTGAATCTATTAAGTTATTAAATTGTTAAATATTAAATCTGATACATTTGAATGCGTATGACATTCAGTGATAAATGAATAATTTATCACTTAATTTTAGGAACAAGATTTGCCTAGAAAATTCAGTGCCATTTAATTAATTCAAATGTTTAATTTTTAGTTATCAAACAGTTTGAATATGTTAAGATCTGAATCCATTAAATTTAATCGCTGAATTGGATTATCCTACAATGCCTAAATGAAATCAACAGGATGGTGGACCAGAAGAGAATTAACACTTCAGATAAGGGAACAAGAAGGGGGGGGGGGGATGAGATGGAGGAAGAAGCACAGTACCCCAAATAAAGGAGGATAGTTTTAAGGTAACATAAACAAGCTTAGCTACTTCCAAGACTTGATCCAGCTGAAGTTACATGCTGGAGGCCCTTTCGTATCTTTGAATTAGAATTTGGACACCTTGACCGGGTTCTACGATCATGCGGTAAGCTGGAGAATGTCGGTACTTGGGAGATAAAGAGAAGGTGAACTTGGAGATTATGAGGGAAATCACCACTTTCATTTGAACCAAAGCAAAATTTCGGCCCAAGCACAATCTTGGGCCTACGCCAAAGGGGACATAAACTTGAGGCAATTTGCAGGCACCAGAAATTCCATTTGCAAATCGCTCAGGCTTGAACTCATTTGCATCTGATCCCCAAATTTCAGGGTCACGATGCAAGGTTGGTATCAATGTCCATATGCAGACGCCTTTAGGCACCAGTAGGTGCCCAATTTGAGCGTCTTCAAGTGCCTCCCGCGACACAAATGCTGCTGGTGGATATAACCGCATCACTTCATGAATCACCATTTTCACCTGCAATAGCAAAGCCAGGATATGCATGCAGCCAAATATGAGGTTATTCCTTGTTAATCATGAATCTCGTAATGATTTCAAATTAAGATTCATGTCCCGTGCTTTAACGTCTTGAAAACGCTAGACAAAAGTGACGTGAATGAAGTTCTACGATAACATAAAATGAACTCATAATGGATACCATTTTCATCTTGGGGAGAGAATCAGCATCAATTGAGCCATCTGGACAAACTTGAGCTATTTCATCGCGGATACGATCTTGCCATTCTGGGTGCAGAGCTAGAAGCATCAAGCACCATGATATAGCAACAGCAGTGGACTCGTGCCCGGCGAAGTAAATATTTTTGCAATTGTCGACAATGAATTTCTTAGACGAATTCTTGCCCACGTCGTTGATAGCCCCTTCGAGTATCAGTTGCAATAAATCCTTTTCCGATGGAAATTCCAGTGAGCATTCTTCTCCACGTTGTGCTATGGTTTCCCATATCAGCGACTCTATCTCCTTTTCCAAACTTTGAATCTCCTTTTGCTGTTTGCTTGGAAAAAATCTGCCCATGGATAATGTTAGGTGTTACCTTCTACATGTACCGTTTTACTTTGTTTTTGTGTCAAAATGTGATCCAAGTATAGGCCAAGAAACACCATACCCCAGTGTAGGGATACCAAAAAGTACACTTTGATTTGCAATGACTTTCTGGAGGGTTCTGAGCTTTGAGAATATCTTCTTGCCTTCGAAATAGGAGCTCCCAAAGCAGGCCCTTGATATCACATCAGCTGAGACACCCCTCAGGTCCTCCTCCACTCTGATCTCTGCAGTTGTTCCGCCTTGGGCTTCAATGCTGGCTTCCCATTTGGCCATCAATGGCTCTGCTGATTGCAACATCATACCTACCATGCCCTGAAATGAATTTTAAATCTAGCTGCCTCACTCGCACAGCAATTAACTCTCCAGTTTCAACTTTCAAGTCAATTATGTACAATTCAACTCATATACAGTTCCGTTTATTTCAACTTATTTACCTTGACCTTGTCGCTGAAGAACTCAGGGGCAACAATTTTCCTCTGCTGCGCCCATGCATGCCCATTAGACCTCAAAATTCCAGTGCCAAGCATAGGTGCAAGCCTTTTCGTAACATACGAAGGCTTCCCAAGATCCAAACTAGTACTGAGGTTCATCTCCTTGACTAGCTCCGGATGGTTTACGTACAGATGCCGTTTGTTTCCTGTTGAGTACGTGTATATGGGGCCTGTATCCAATAACAATTCCAAGTGATGCAAGGATCCATAGGACTAAAAAAAGAAAGATCAGAAAACGATAGGAGGTAGAAACAAAAGTAACGCTAAGGATTGGCGGTGGTGAACAATTTGTTGGTCTGGCCACCGGCCAATCATGCATGCAGTACATCCGCTGGTAGAAATAATTGCAGCTACGTATGATTGATTAGAAGGACACGAGGCTAATTCGAGAATCAAAGATTGTGTGTTTCACCATTGTACAAATTGCACATGATTGCCGTCAGAGTGTTCCCCGATAAAAACATTAAAACCCAAATGTGCTGAAGTAAAAGGGCGTACAACTTTGACAGAAGAGTGTACTAGGACTTAACACGTTTGTCAAAGCATGTCCCATAACCCGGCCAATTATTGCTTTGAACGGCAAACATCCATCGACCATCGACCAAATAAGGAAAAGTTTCCTCATCTGTTATCTCAATTCAGCAAGAGTCGCTATCTTTGTTTTCTTTGCTTTTGAAACTCTTAAAAAAGATGTGGCAGACAAGAAAATCTGTACCTTTCCTACCGTATAACATGGATGAATATCTGCATGCATCCTTGGATGAGCATCTCTTCCATTTTCCAAATCAAACTCACTTGATATCAGGTTTTATGATGCAAATCTAGTCCATTTCTAAAGTAGAGGGAAGGTTCCCTATCCCCTGGCCCGGACAACCTCAATGTAGCAACCGGCTGTTATTACGGGTCCTTTTTCCCAGGATGTTTCAGTCCTCAATCTTGACTTAAAAGAATATCAAATGCTGGGTTGCAATTCAAAGTGCAGCTCTAAAAGGGCAACTTATTAGTTTGAGCTGCAAATCTGTTTTGCCCAAAATTAAATGTTGCTCTAGATTTTTTTACGTCCAGCATAACTAGTCACAATTAACCAACCACAAAAGGGTATTCTTATGTGTAGTTATGCACTGAAGTTAAAATGCCGGTACTTGGTTAAGTATTGATGGATTAAACCATGGGTTACTCTTGCCATCTTCTAATGGCAGTGCCATTCGAGATTTAATAATTCAGAAACAGATGATCAGGCTCCAAAAGTCCGAGTAATTGCTAATCTTTCAAGAGGAAGGATTGGTGTTATATATGCCTTGTTCTTTAGTGAAACAGCATTTTAGTTAGTACAAGAGATCGAGAAAGTAGACACAGGTCCTGACCCCCAAAAATTAAAGGACACAAGTATGGGAAAAAAAAAAGACAACAAAAATGCTATAGAAACAGACTCATCAGTCCTTCAACCAAATTACCATATGTACTCCTTTTTAAAAAAAAAAAAAAAATTTTGCTCAGTACTCATGTACCCCCCTCTTTTCTTGGAAGTGATGTGTCCAAATTATTGATCGAATCTAATCACTTTCAGTCTATTACCGATCACGGGTGGACTTTTTGCTGATCTATTCCAGGATATCAAGGACGTCTCTTTCTTCTTTTCTAATTTTTTTAGGCCTAGCTCTGCATTCGTTGCTTTTATTTGTCTTAGATATATGGAAGTAGTTGTCAAAAGGACAAATATCCAGACAATCCAGAGCTTATCTTGGCTAAGACTTAAATATGCTTTTGGAGTAATAAGGTTAATGACTCCATAATAACTTCTGAAGCATCCTGACAAAATTATTACTTTATGTTTCAAGAGCCCTCATCAACTTTTGATGATCAGATAAAGAATTCAAAGCAGACTTAAGTATGTTTTTAATAAACACAAGTAGTTCTCCAACCGACGAAGCCGGATTCTTTAGCTCATCGCTAAAGATAACTTTGCTGACAACGTGTACGTAAACACAGAACTCGATAGCACCTTATCGCATTTTTCAAAGATAAAAGTGTCTCTGTCCCTCTAATTATGAACCCAACTGAGTAAAATGAAAGAAAACTACGAATGAATATCTGTAATGTGTTTAAATCTTATTTATGTCAAAGGTGATGCAACCTTGAATGGCATCTGGAATTTTTACTAGTAAAATAATCAAAGAAGAAGGATAAGAAGTTACCGTATTCTTTTCTCCATTGTTCAAAGTATGGGAAGAGAGTGGAGGTGTAGTCATGGGCCACAAATTCGCCAAAATTTGCTGCTTTCATGGCTTTAGCCTGAATCTTCTGCATCTCCTGAACGTTTCCATATAGGAAAGAAGGACAGGGCCCTCTAATTCCTTGCCTCTGAAGTTTCCACAAGAGCCTTTTAGGCTTTAGCCACAGAACGTTGAGGAAGTATGAGGCCAGGCCAATCAGAAGCATGCCCAGAAGGACCCAAGATGAAAGATTCTTCAGAGATACAAGGACAGAGAGGAGGAGGAGAAAGGCGAAGAGAAGGGATTTCATTTTTTTTCTTTCTTTTTTTTCACTTTGGCTTCTGCTGCTCTCTTCAAGTCTATGCTTTGAACTGGTTTATAAAAGCCTTGAAGGGACTAATTGGTTGCTAGTTGCTACAGAACAAGACAAAGCATTACGAGGAGGAGAAATTAATAATTCCAGCAGCTAACTGCTTTCCCCCTTTTTTTTCTTTTTTCTTTTTATTCCCTTGAGAAAACAAAAAATATATGTATATGTATGTGATGTTAATGATTGGTCATTGGGTGATATGCTACTTGCTGAAGCAAAAAAAAAAGTCTGTCTAACGAGTGCCTGTCATTAAGATATATTTCAAATATCATATTTTTTAAAATATAATATTAATTAAAAAAAGTAAATAAATGTAAGGAAAGGTAATAATTTTAATATATATATATATAGTAAGTTAGGGAAAGTAAATAAATGCAAGGGAGGGTATGTAAATTAAATAGAGAAAGTATATAAATGTAAGAGATGATGATAATTGTAATATATATATTTAAATAATAAGTTAGGTGAATTTTAAATATCTTAACCAGTGTCTAACAGGCACTTGCTAGAAAATTCAGAAAAAAAAATACTGAGCTGATAAATTGGGAAATTGCAATGACGTCATTATTCCAAAAATTTGGCTCATGACCATTAAGTTGCACTCCCAACTTTTCTCACATCTTTCCCGTTCTGAAGTGGGATTGCCTCCATGCTTCATTATACTTTCGGCGGTGCTGCTTCTTGTTCTTTTGCAAAAAATGCAATGAGAATGAGGTGTTGTTACTTATTAGTCATAAATTAAAATGCTGATATGATTATTCGTATTAATGGTATTAATGGTAATGCAGAGCTGGCTAACATACACTAAAGCCTTATTTGATAACCTAAATTTAATGGATTTAGATCTTAACATAGTCGGATACATTTGATAACTAAAAATTGAACAATTGAATTAATTAAGTGACACTGAATTTTTTAGACAAAACTTGCTCCTAAAAATAAGCGATAAGTTATTCACTTATCACTTAATATGGCATGCGGTCAAATGTATCAAATTTAGTATTTAACAATTCAATAACTTAATGGATTCAGATTTCAGTTTTCAGTTTTCAAACTTCAATTTTATCAAACACGTTCTAAGAGAGAGAGACTTTAAAATGTTACTTTGTGGATTCACAAGATAGATGAAGTATCATTTAGACATACGATCCCTTAAAAAAAATTCCCAGTTCAAATACCAAAAACTACTAGAAAATTATATATTATCCAATTTGAAATTTTGTGTTTTACTTTAATTTTGAAAAATTCATTGAAGGGCAATAAGACTCAGAGGACTCACCCGCTCTATTTAAACAATCGTGAGGGAGTTAGAATCTCAACCACTTGATATTCATTGGATGATTCGACTATAGATCCAGTGAAAATAATCGAGGGAATGGTAAAACGATAGGTATGCTGATCAAGAAGCATCTTTTGATTGTGACTTTGGAGTCAATAATACGAACGCCTTCTGTCTGATCTAATGCATGCTTATTTGTCTTAATGTCCAAAGAACTTCACTTTAACTTGATTGTCATTTAAGTTCAATTAAGCAGTGAGTTAGAAAGGTTAACTGGATATGGCCTGAAGTCAATTGCTTGGGATTTGGATTTCATGCATGCGTGACTAATTAAGCACAAAAAGTGCAAAAAGCAACTAGAGAATTTTCAAGACAGAACAACCTTTTTTTATCCAAATTCAATGACAGAGAAAAGAACAGAAGAATGTGACATAAACTCATAGCTTACGAAACACAGTGATCAAAACTTGATTTTAATGAATAACGCTCGCGTGGTAGGGATGTATACTAGATTTTCCAGTAATTGCATCACATTAACAAGTGCGGTGATATAAATATGAGCTTTGAAACTCTATCTGTGTAAGTTTTTAATCAATAGCGTACGAGTGACTAAAAAATTGGGGTTTAGATACCCTTAAATACTGGGTATCTTCTTAGGTAGTAGATTTCATGTATTGGTAATAGGATTAGCTCATATACTTTAGGCATCATTCAAGATGAGAAATTTTGGATTCCTCAGTGTCGAATTACACTAATTGTATAGTTCCATCGAACCTTTGTTCGAAACTGTAAAGCTTTTGTTAATCTATAAAATTACGTATCGTTCCGGAAAAAAAAAAAAAGGTTAGTAGGTTTGACGGGGAGGAGGAAATGATGGGTTGAGTGATTCGGAGAGGAAGTGTAAGCGAAAGATTTTGAATTCATACGCTCATACTTGCATTAAAAAGAACGGATTTTTCTAATAAGTACTTTATGATTACTTATTAACACACTTACATTCCATTCAACCTACCATGTATATCGATACTAACAATTACTACTTTATCTTACATTTATACACGTTTTCTAAATTAATTCCCATGCATTTATATTTTTTTCTAATTAATCTTATTTTTTTTTAAAAAATCTAAACATTTGACATGTATATTAACGAGTGCTCAGACAGATCGAAATAAAATTATTAAATTTGAGACATTTAAAGTTTTAAACTCCAAGTATCTTCCTGTCTTTTATGATTTATGGTTGAATTAGCTCATATATCAAATGGGATCTTTCAAAATAGAGCCAATATAGATATAAGCCCACGTAGATATAGTGTTGGGATCCCATGGCAGAATAAATTATATAGTGTTGGAAATCCTACCATAGAATAAACCACGATATGAAGTACTACATAACAATTTAATAATAAATAAGTTACAAGCATGAAAACAAATGACACATAAAATATAACATGGTCTGGTTCTATTTATTATTAAACAAGCATGAAAATAAATGACACACAAAATTTAATGCGGTTTGATTCCATTATTAAGCCTACAATCACAGAGAAAAAATCAGTTCTTTATTATAAGAGAACAAATTATATACAAGAATATAATTTGAACCCAAATCAAATCCTTGTATAATTTCTCGTCTCGTAAGGATCCTTTTCTCACTCTATGTATAACCGCGTATAAGGCTGCATATCCCTTTTTGTAGTATGCTAAACCCCAATTATTTATAGATCTAATTACTTAGCCAGCATTCAAATAATAATTGAAAATAAGTGCTAACTCCTAATGTAATACTGAACAGGAAAGAATGTCTAATTCTTAAACTCATACAATTTCCTAAGTTACTATTTCAAGTAAGTAAAACAATTAGAAAACTAGTTATTTTCATACAAAATAAGAAACCGCCTCAAAGAAATTAATCTAATTTTCTAACGTATAGGAGTTTATATGTGTGTGAGCGTATATTCCTGTATAGATGCAAATTCAAAATATGAACCTGCCGTACGTCCAAAACAACAAAGCAAAGATGCGACAGGACTTTTGCCAAGTGAAGCAGCCATAAAGATCCAGTATGGAAAACACAAATACGTCCAAGAATCGTGATTTAATCAAAAAGCGACATACACTCCCCTTAGGAGCATTTTCAAACTAGACAAAGACAAAGCATATTCAAATGCTAGCACCGGTGTGTTGTGACCATGAACCCAATTTCCTCGTGGCCTGAGAGGCATCATTGCCCGGAGCCTGCACAGCATGTCGAAAGCGAAAGTAAAGAAAATCCTAGGATTAATAACCCGGCTAAGGTTTTTACTTTTTAGGGGGAAAACATACCATTTATTTTCGGAAATAGTCACTTAACTTAGAGATTCATGTTTAAGCCCAATTATTGTGAGAACTAGACATGTTTTATTCCATTCCATCCTTAATAATGCAATATCCTATTAATAGGTGCTCTATTCAACAATTTAGATCCTCTTGGACGTTGCATAAAATTTTATATTTCGAGAGCCTTTAAACTTGGGGAAAGGGATAGCTATTATACAGAAAAGTCCCGTGTGGTTTTAAATCATACGCATCGGTATCCCATGATTTAAAATAAAGTAAAAAATTGACGAAAATTATTAGATCAAAATCGTTTGATGTGAACGCGTTGGAATTACGCATAGTTCTTTTGAAAAATGACTTTTCAAAGACAAATTTTGACACGATATACCTATTTTGCCCCTCAAATTTTAATAAAACTACCATGACTCTTCTTTAATTTCGCTTCAAACTTGTAGAAATCTATAATTTTTACTTATATTGTTAGTGAATGAAACCGATGAATCAAAAACTGTTTGGTTAGGCTATGTTTTTGCTTGTATTATAAGAATATTTCTATTATTTCACTCAAAATTATTTATTTTAACGAATTCGTTCAAAATACTTCAAATCATGAGATAGAAATCACGTGACTTTTTTTTACCGGATAACTATGTATATCACACTAGGCTTTTTTGTTTTTTACGGCCTATAAACTTTTATCCCGTACCACTTGTTGTTGTTAAAGTACGCGGGAGATTTGATTTGACTCTTCTTTGATCGAGTGACAAAAGCAACTGTTAAACCAAACGAAAAGCCTACTCTATTAAGATATTAGCTACGCACCTCTATTAAGATATTAGCTACGCACTTCTTACAGTTTGTGGGGATCGATTTCAATGCTACAAGAAAATGGCTAAGGGAAAAAATATAGTAGCACTCACTAGACTGAGCCATAGCACCACCCCCTATTATTAAATCATTGTCAATCAAAAAAGAGTGTCACAATTTCGCGCACCAAAGGCGTGACAACTCTTTTTCAAGAATATAAGAAAACGAATACATTCAGGTGCAAAGGAACGCCGCCGATCTACATGTCCAATTTGGATAGAGGCCGCGTTAATTGTAAGCTTGCTTCCTCTCAACGACAAACTTTTCCACTATTATAGGTTACTTGTATGATTTTTTTTCCAAGAGAAAAGGGAAAATAACAAACTTTCGAGATTAAATTTCGTCTCATTTGATTATATACACACATATATATATATATAACTTTGGAATAATACAAAAAATGTACCTGACATATTATGTTTGTTTCGTTTTATCCCTCGTATTTCAAATGATAAATTTGCAGGCCTCACAAAACATAAAAATAGGGATGTCAATAGGGGCGAGCACCCGCGGGAAGTCATTGGGGGGGTTGGGGCGGCCCCCGCCCCGCCATCCGTTTGAAAAAATATATATATGTACATAATTATATATATAATGATATTATCAATTATACTACTAATTATATATGTCTATTAACAAAAATTATTAATTTTTTACACTAAATTTATTAATAGATTTATTTTAAATTTCTAGCTACACTTAATACAATAACATTTTTTTCTAAAAAAAAAATACAATAATAATTTAGTGATTGTATTTGTATCAAAAGTGAAAACTTGATCATTTTAGTTATATTTGTTTTATCCTGTTAGATTGTATTCAAGTAACCTTTGTTTAATTATTTTTATGAGTTTCAATTGTGAAGTTACAATGAATAATAATTTTGTGATGTGTTGATATTTTAGTACTTTATTATTTGCTTAAATTTAATTATAATGAAATTATATAATAAAAATTTTTTAATCTCACGGGTGCCCCCGGCCCTCGCGGGGGAAGCCGGGGGTGGGGATTGGGGGAGGTGTCCCCCGCCCCATTGCCACCCCTACATAAAATGCATCAATATGTTTACCAGAAATATTTATGAGATCACCACGTGACAAGTTTTACAACGTCAAATAGGGCAATTCCCAGTTGGAAAATTAAGCACAAGCAGCTCACATTAATTAACATATTTTATACCAATTATGGAAGCTAGAGGTGTCACAATGGGTGATTTGGACGGGTTTGATTTGGTTTAAATGGGTAATGGATATAAGTAAGTCAACTCTTTTATATCTATTTAATTAGATGGGTATAAATTGGTAAGTTAAAAAATGAATTGGATAACTTAATTATCCATTTATAATCCATTTATTTTAATTTTTTGTAAACTCATTTAAATTCATTTTTGTAAACTAAATTATCAATTTATACTACCCTTTGCACCCATCATTAGTTTTAAATATTTACTTATAATGCTCAATAACCCTAATTACCAATTTTTTTCCATCCATACTCTATGTCACAAAATTACATACTATTAATAATTGAACAATAATAATATAAAAATTAGAACTAAGTACTATAAAAGTTAATATAAAAATTTAATCCAAAAATTTTGAACTCCTGGCATATTTTGGTGTGTAAATTTTAAATTTTATTTTGAAAATATAGGAAAAGAGGCTAAAACTTGTCATAAATTGATAATGCTGAAAAATGAGCAAGTTAACAAAGAAAGAGAAAATAAAATGATAACATAAAACCAAGAAATAATAATAATAATGAAACAAAAGTATATTGGGTAACCCATTTATACCCATATGTAAAAATATAAGATACTCGTATCCATCTATTCATTGACGTGTACGGGTAAATTTAACTAAATTAAATGGGTATTATTGGATAATCCATTTATACCCATATGCAAAAATATAAGATACTCATATCCATCTGTTCATGGACAGATATGGGTAAATTTAACTAAATGGATTTGTTTGACACTTATAATGGAAGCTAATTAAATTTATTCCAAACGCACAAATTGGGTAAAACGGCAAGCGAAAAAGATCCGACAATTTCATGAAACCACGCAAGGGGTTCGTCAGCCCAAAAAATCAAGCGATAACAAAGGAAAAAGCCTAAAAGAAGGCATAATGATTTGTCTTCGGATGATATAGCCGTGAAGGCTACGGAATAAGTTCTAAATGCAATTATGATTTAGGTGCAATAAGGCGTAGATGGATCAGTTGTGGAAATAAAATAAAAAGTTAATTATCACATGATGGACATGTTCAGGACCAAGGTGGCTGTCGACTTTTACGACGTAGACATAAAAACATTTTATTAAGAGGCTGAGAATTTTAGTTTTGAATTTCACTTGATTCATAAGAAAGTTTTTGTTTCTGTTTGTCTCAGTAGGATCAATTTGAATTTAGGGCTTTGAATTAGGAGATTAATTTGTGCATTTGAATAAATATAAGGATTAATCCTTCATTCATTAACAGTGCATATACTATCACCATTTGATACACGATAATTAATCTAAATTTGAATTTGAAATACAAATTTTACATATGTATCATACATCCAACTGTAATAATGTAGACACTGTTAGTGTATATAACTTTGACTCCTTTTTTTGTGGATAAAAACAAATTTCGTTAATCGAATTACTACAGATCGTCCAACACGATTTGATTTATATCATTGCCTTGATGGTAGGTTAAACAGGCACTAGAAATGACAAATACGTGCAGTTATCTTCTAGTGAGATAAATCAGAATTAATGCAGCTATCTTCTATATTGTATCTGAAAAGTACAATAAATTTTCAAGTTATCTTCTAGTAAGATAAATCAGAATTCTTACCGGAAAAAAATTTCTCATTAGAAACACCTAGAAAAAAAAAAGAGAATTCTTATTAAAAAAATTTAGTAGAAACTTTATTAGAAAAAATAAAATGTATGGCGGTCTGTTGAGAAGATGAGAAAAGTAGAGAAAAGTTGGTAAAGAGAGAGAGAGAGAGCCTAAAATTGACTCTATATATGATTACTTTTATAATTGGTGACATGTGAGTGCACATGCCAATTTTTTCTACATTGGAATCGTCTAATTTCACATCGGTATCAATTTCATGCTAAAAAAGTGGTCGGAATTAGTTCAATTTGATTTTATGAGAAATCAACACAATTAATTATTTGAAAAGCGGGGAGCTAAAAAAAGAAAATAAATTAGGAGATATATTTTCGACAACCTTTTGCTGATGAATGTGAGCATGTGACCACATGGATGTGTACTTGATTTTGCCTACATGTTTAATTGGGAACATAATAATTTTATATTAGAAGAAAAAGAATGTAGCAACCAATACAATTAGTTAATTGCTAATTTCATTATTATTAATTAAACCGCCATATGAAAGCTACTTGCTACCTGACCAATTGTAAGTTACATATCCGTCCATATAATCAAATGTTAAGTATTGGATTTCGTATTGGACTTGTTCATTAACAGCGACACTAATAAGTAGTATTATATAATGTCATGTGTACCAATTCAATAATACCGTCAGCTTAAACTGCTGCTTGGCTCCAATCACCGGAATCCAGACGCCAGGCCACCTCCACGCACTCAAAAATAATTACATAGCAGTAAAAACACAAGAAGATCAGCAAGCAAGTAGGAATCATCATCATGATCCATTATGCGTTGTTGGAGAGATTAAAGCGGCTTGGAATAGGGCTGTAATCGAATCGAACTGTTCTCGAGCACGCGTGAGAGATTTAAAGTACGAAAATAGTCTGGACTTTGGAATTGTGAGCTCTCGGCCTCACGTGGTGGCACGGCCTCAGTCATTTGTAGTGGATTTGATTCTTGATCATCAAATCAAATCAAAAATAAAATAAAATAAAATAAAATATTTAGATGTTACCACAGCTAAATAGTCAAATGCTACTGCAAATTGAAAGCATCTCTTGTTTTAATATATTCTTTTCTTGATGGAAGCTACAGCTGCTAATCCTATGCATTAAGTTACCCTTTACTGTTCCCCATATTCTGAAGAAGCATTGAATTTTACCTTTTAAACAGGTTATGTGAAGGACAAAAAAAATATTTTTTATAAATTGTAAGGGATGTTTTAAATAATTTTTTCTATTTAAAATTATACAAATGATTAACGATAAATTACAACGTTATTGACTATCGTTGATGTCCCCCTTCCTGTCATTCATCAGGAAACTCGATGCGACCTACCGTGGCGCTGTGCAGCTGCTGGTGCTTTCAGAATCGGCCAGCTATAGAGGAAACATAGGAACTGGAGAAGGGAACGATGGATCTTGCCGACCAATTTTCATGGGCCATGCCTGTTAACCGTATGGCCCGGGGCTATCGAAACTCCCGTTGTCATGGGCCATTAGATTTCTGAACCATCAGTTCTTCTCCTGGATTAGACATGTTTGTGTTGTCGCTTCAAGCCCAGGCTAGGTTTTTTGGATAACTCCTACCAATCTTTTTTTTTTTTTAATATAAATTTAAATATCTTATTTACCGGTGCTCTTTCAATAGAAGGTCTGAGGGCGATGAGGTTAAGGAAAGCTGTACTCGTACATCATTGCAGGCGGAAAGGATTCAGGAGTCCTCAGCAAAATTGGCAGTTAGCTTTGGAATGGGAAAACGTCCAAACACCGTGAATTAATTGCAGTCTAAAAATCAAACACCATTAATTGATTTCTTTTTTTTTTTGTAAACAATGATTCTATCCATGTTTTCTAAGCACTCAATTCGTAAAAACGAACCCATGCATGAACATAAACCTTTGTATGGCTGATCCAGCATGCAATAGCCCAATATGCTTGTAAAAAGCAAAAAATTTGCTGTTGGGTCAAAAAATAGCACAATAGCCCAACTTCACACATTCCCATAATACTTGAAGTCGAGCACAAGGGTTCTTGACCCTATAATTAGTTGTAGTCTAAAAATCCAATAAGCAACTTGTTTTGAAAAATTCCGTTTGAATTAACTGTTTTTTTGATGTATTTTTGAAATATTTTGCTGTAACGTATCCCATAACCCAACTCTTTTTTTTTTTTTAAGACCCTGACCAATTGCACCTTTGGTCTTGGTTCTAAAATTTCAAAAATTTCTGTTTTGAAAAGTGGCTAAAATGTCTCTAGATTAAAGTCAAAGTATGACATTCAGAAAAAAAAAAATTTTTGAGGGATCGAAATAAGCTAAATGCAATATTAAAGATCAACGTTAATTAGCAGAATTAAAGATCAAGATTTCAACCTGTAATTCAGAAAACAATTCAATGGTTTGGATCGTTTTTCTATAATTTTGTGCCTATGCACAAGGACCATGAAGTTCTGCGACTGCGTCTAAAACCAAGAAAGGAAAAACAAACAAAGCCAACAAAAGAAGAAGATTACATGAACTGATTAATATTCTTGCAAAGTATTTTTGTCCCTTTGGTTAGAAAGAAGCCACAAAAGCAAATGATATGGAGGAAGGATGAAATCGCAAAAACTTACATGGTATTAAGTTATGAGTAAATATTTATACACTGACAGTAATGTAAACACTTTTACCGTTTGATTCATGATATGTGTGCAAAAGTTGAATTTCAAATTCAAATTTTGTATAGTTATCATCCATCTAATGCTGACAGTTCAGTGTAGGAAAGATTAATCCTTAAGTTATTATATGGTACTTAAAGCAGATTGCGACGACATTTGTTTTAGAGGTTAATTTTATATATACTGACTGTGTATATAAATAAGATTAATTTTTATTTAAAATGAAAGATTAATTTTATTCTCAACAATGTAAAGAACACATTTTTTTTTAAAAAAAAAGGTAATAGTGGAAGCTGTAATGAAGACTAAAAGCTTTAAAATTTTTAACATGTTGATGAAAATGCCACAGCCTTTGATTACTTTTAGGGTAACCGACACTTTCAACATCCTCCCGATAGTTAGTAGAGTTTCTCATTTAGCCAATCTTAAAATATACGCCAAAGAGTTAACATCTGTAACTGTCAACGAACAAGTAATCCTCAACTACACAAAGATTAATCCACAAGGTCCACTGAAAAACACACTTGTGTAAACAAAAATTGCAATATCAAAAGAAAATTTAAACAAATTAATGGCTGATAATATCAAAAGTGGCGACCAGCATAATTAGCCCCCTAAACAAATAATTTGCTACTAGTACTTCACATAGGATGATGAGAATCTGGAAAACATGCAGGAAGGTAAAAGGAATAGATTCACTGGATTGGGATGATTTGCGAAAAAATAAATTGTTTGCGTCATAAACACAAATTTCAATACATCTTTTTATCTTCCCAATCACTTTTTTTATCTCGCATACATCACATCACAAAAAGTGTTACAGTAATTATCTCAAATAAATATTTCAAATAAACTTCTATCCAGACACACTATAGGCCAATAATAAACAGAAACTCTTTTTTGTGACTCTTTTAAATTATAGGCTAGTTAATTTGTCAATTTACCATTATGTCCATATTTAATGTTAGTTTATTAATTTATTGTTATGCTCATATTTAATTTACATACAAGTCCACCTATGCAAATCACGACATTTTAAACAATGAATACAAATAAAGAAATTTTTAAAATTAAATAGGCAGATCATCTTTAGTTACTTATTCTATTAGTAAGCACTCCAACACAACACTAAACTTGGGAGGGAATATGAGGAAAGTACTTAACAAAAATTAATGATTACGTTAACTATACATTTTTTAATCCTTGGAATGGAAATGAGGCTATTATCATTATGGGATAGGAGGGGGTAAGAATTACTATAATACAATGTATATAAGAAAAAGAAAGAATAATTTTTAAAAAAATATTGTTATTTGCACATTCACTATTTATTATATCATATAATCTAAAAAATAAAAATTATATAATAAAAATGATAGTGGGAATATAAATAACAAAAAAAAAAAAGAATAGTGTAAATAAATATTTCCCTAATTTTGAAACAGTAGTGTCTAATCATTTTGAATCCGGATCTGTGAGACGAGTCGGTCGGACGCCAAATCCATTTTAAATTCGGACACATTCCTCCTCTGTGTCACACTTTAAGACATACTTCCCAAGCATCGACCCCTCCCCCCCGGCCCGTTCCGTTCCTCTTCCCTGCGTCTCCAGTCCCGGTCCTTCCCCCACTGTCACTCCTCTATTTACAGAGAAAGGGAACTATACTCAATAAAATGCGCACTTCTCGCTGTTGGTAGAAAAGGATTGATTTTTACAGTCCCATATGTAGAAAGAGAGACTTAATTGCGGTTAGAAAATCTCTCAGGACCTGGGGCTGGGGCTACAAAAGCTCTAATTTTTCAAATTGGGTTCTGAGATTTTTAGGGTTTTTCTAATTGAGGAGTTTGAGAAGCTGAGATGGCATATATACCCGTGAAAAATCTTCTCTGTAAATAATTTGGAGTTCGGGAATTTTTTTTCTGCTTGTAAAAAATTGTTTCTGTTGTTGTATTAGTTTTTTTAGGGTTTTGATAATGGATGGTAGGAGAATAACGGCGAGTCCCCGGCCGTGCTCTGGACGGCGAGTGGTGGCCAAGAAGCGCCCTCGCGGAGGGATGGATGGTTTTGTGAACAGCGTTAAGAAGCTTCAAAGGCGGGAGATTTCCTCCCGGCGTGACCGTGCTTTCAGTATGAGTGATGCCCAAGAACGGTTTCGGAACATTCGATTACAGGTCCGGATTTTATTTTGTCCCCTTTATGGGCCTCTTTTTTTTTTTCTTTAAAGTTTTATGGAGATTTAAATTTAGTTTGTGCTGGTATAGAATCATCTGCATCATTTTAAGTGCTTCTTGCCCAGGAAAATGTGTGTGAATTTTGTTCTTAGGTTTAATAACTTTGGTACGACTGATGAAGTTGGAGTTTTTATTACTTGATTGATCTTTCTTCCTGGGAATTTTTTGGGATAATCCCGCTGTTGATCTCCCTTAAATTTGCTGTTAACTATGTTCAATGCTTCTGTTCATTATACATTTTATCTGAAATTAATTTTTTTTTAAATTTTAGAATTAGCACAAATTGTAGGTCTGATTGAGCTGTAAACTAGTAACGCATGTGAAATTGTTACTGAAACTTGTGGGTTATGGAGTTTGATTGATATTTTGGAGGAGATTGAGGGAAGCCCTAGTGCTGATCTTGTACTTTTGTGCCTTAGTTGTTATCTTTAAATTTAGGCGGGCTTTTAAAATCATCTGACTGTTTGAAAGTACTAGATTATATAAACCAAAAAGGAAGTTTTCTGAAAAGAATTGCGTGTTATGCGTTACTGGCGATATAGACACAGATAAAGAGATGTGTCAGCTGTCATATTTACCATTCAGGGCTATGATTCTTATTGCCTATCATCAATCGTATTATGATGTTGTTGTATTGGTTGGGTCATTTGTCTGAAGTAAAAGCAAGTTGGTGTTCCTGTCACGTGGAAGCGTTGATTTGATGTCTAAACACGTGTCTACCTAGATTGACAGCTGGAACTTTAGATGCATATCGGATCGCTTTTCTTTTTATTCAGGGGAGTCATTTCTATTTTGGATTTCTTCATGATTCAATTTAAAACTATTAGTACATTCATTTTCCATATATTGGGGTAGTATTTGTCTGTTAATAAATTTTCCTTGTGATGATTAACTTGGTATATATTTTCAACAGGAGGAATATGATACCCATGATCCGAAGGGACAGTGTTCTGTGGTACTTCCATTTCTTCGGAAACGATCAAAAATAATAGAAATAGTAGCTGCTCGTGATATTGTTTTTGCTCTTGCACAATCTGGTGTTTGTGCAGCATTTAGTCGTGGTATGCCATTTGGAATCAAAGATTATTTTGTGAATTGTATTCTTTGCACTGTTTTCTGCACCCTTTTGTTGAAACTTATACAGTTGAATTGATGGGTGCAGAGACTAACGAGAGGATATGCTTTTTGAATGTCAGCCCTGATGAGGTTATAAGAAGCTTGTTTTATAATAAAAACAACGATTCACTTATCACTGTTTCAGTTTATGCTTCAGATAATTTCAGCTCACTCAAGTGCAGAACTACAAGGATTGAGTATGAATTCTATCACTTGCTTGCAAAAGCCTTCTTTTTGTCCTGCACTGTTTTTGTAACTGACACACACACTCCTACACCTTATATCAGATACATCCGAAGGGGTAAACCAGATGCTGGTTTCCCTCTTTTTGAGTCAGAGTCATTGAAATGGCCCGGTTTTGTGGAATTTGATGATGTTAATGGGAAGGTTCTCACATATTCTGCACAGGATAGGTAGTTGTTGAATACCATCCAGTTGGTTACTTATAATTCATTAGCAAGAGTTGTCAACGGTACTGAAGTTGTTTCGGTCATGATTTCTTAATCAGCATATACAAAGTTTTTGACTTGAAGAACTACACGATGCTGTACTCAATATCAGATAAGAATGTTCAAGAGATTAAAATCAGGTAATTTGTCTAATTCTTGATGTTGCATTGACCAGTAGATTGTTTGCAATGCCCTATGCTGGCACCTGTAAAGGATAACAAGTGGAGTTTTGTGTTACAAATTTTGTGTTTAGTTCTTGGATCAGTTATTTTTATTTGCCTGGATTGGCATGTTACCTGCTGTGCAGATTGTTAGAATGTAATTGATCTTGTTCTTTGTCTTGGGATAACAGTCCTGGAATCATGTTATTGATATTTACCAAAGCCTGTGGTCATGTTCCGCTGCAAATTCTGTCAATTGAGGATGGGACTGTTCTCAAATCTTTTAACCATCTCCTTCATCGGAACAAAAAGGTGGATTTCATTGAACAGTTCAATGAAAAGCTTCTTGTCAAGCAGGAAAATGAGAATCTCCAGATTCTCGACGTAAGTGTTTGATACAATCTTGTGATGCCTTTTTATCTGTTAGCAGCCAAACTCAGACAACTATCTTTTGTAGGTCCGCAATTCTGAGTTAACTGAAGTTAGCAGAACTGAATTCATGACCCCATCAGCATTCATATTTCTGTATGAAAACCAGTTGTTCTTGACATTCAGAAATCGTACTGTGGCTGTTTGGAATTTCCGTGGTGAGCTGGTTACCTCGTTTGAGGATCATCTGTTGTGGCATCCGGACTGCAACACTAATAATATTTACATCACCAGTGATCAGGACCTAATTATTTCTTATTGCAAAGCTGATTCTGATGATCCATTATCAGAAGGAAATGGTATGTTTTTTGTGGGAATTGGATGATTTTGAATGGTTCTATTAATAAGAATTGAATTTATTGGTTGCGCATGCAAACTGTTTATTGTGTCCAAAAAGCGATGTTTGCCGAGTTACAGTTGCATCTAACATCTATTGATTTCTATATGGTGGCCTGCAGCAGGTTCGATCAATATCAGCAACATTCTGACAGGAAAATGCCTTGCTAAAATAAAAGTAAGCAACAGCTCTCCCCTGGACGACTGCTGTTGCAGTTCTAGTTGTGGTGGGAGAAGTTGCAATTCGCAGAAACGGGTCCAAGCTGCTAAAGTAAGGAGCACAGTTGCAGAGGCACTGGAAGACATTACTGCCCTTTTCTACGATGAAGAGCGCAATGAGATTTATACTGGAAATAGGCTTGGCCTGGTCCATGTGTGGTCAAACTAGGGTGATCTGATGTTTGTACCAGGCACCCATGTTTGCTTGGTTCTTCTCCATATGGCCAGTTCATTTTGCACCCCGCATTGCTAGAGTTGGCTGGGACTCTTGTATCATTAGAGAAGCATTTCAAGTGGTTTAGCTTTCTTTTTATTTTCTTCTGTTTTATGTGACCATTTAGCTCTTTATGTTATCCCTCAAAAGCGGGGATACTCTATCATGTCATAATTTTCCCGTATTGTGTTCTTGAATTGCTCATTTTGAGCAGGAAACCAGTTTTTGTCCTGTAGATGCAGCTTGAATCTAGGGTTGTCGGAATGATGTATGTGGGTATTGAATTGACAAGCAGCTGTTTGTTGATATATGTATTGCATGGTGATCCATTTGGTTTAACCTGAATATGATGCTCTCCAGCTCCACTTTAGCTGCTTCCCTTCACCTCTTGTCACCCAAGGAAATATGGCGTGGTGTTAATTGGTATCATCATATGGATGACTTTGTAGTTGGTTGGGACAAAGCTGCTTCCTCCATTTCTGTAATTGGTCGGATGTGCATGTGCCGTGCTACCTAAAACCTAGCAGGGTTAATTCTAATAAACTCGCTTGAACCAGCACTTTCCCTATTCTATCACAACATTCCCAATCAAATGCAATTGGGTTGAATAACTCATTTTATGTCTGATTGAGTTACAAGGTTACCTATTATCTACCATTAATCTTGGCTACTCTTGGTTACAGATAGTTAGATTTTTAGGATCTTGAAATTTGTCATTAGAAAAATTTAGGAAGTTTACCTGAAGAAGATGATAGCTCCCCATTGTCTAGTTTTTATGTGGTTGCAGATGTTAGCGATGTGCGAATATCCAGATTTTCTTCAGGAATTGGTTCACGATAATCATGAATGTGTCTCATTTTCTACTCTGTTTATGAATCTGAGTCATTGCCACTCTATTTCGAAAGCGTATTTTTGCAAAAGGAGATGCGGCTTAAAGCACTTCTCCTTGTGACAAACATATTGGTGAGATTGTCATATTATCAGCATATGCATATGTTACCCTTGAATTGTTACTCGAGATTCGAAAGTCCCTCCCAGACGACATAAGTTCTAATCTTACCATCTTATAAGCCTCTAAAAGTAGTTAGTTTGGGCCAAAAAGAGTGTGTGATTTGCCTACATTCGAAAGGGGAAATAGTTTTAAGTACTGGTTGAATTTCAATATCAACATTTTTTTTGAGCTATCACTTCCATGTTTCCAATTTCATCATAACGTAATAGAGATGAAAGTCTCTGAATTTTGTTATGCAGATGCTTGAGGGACGAAATGACAAAGAAAAAAAAAAAAGGGGACCCATCAATGAAATGTTGCTTCAAGATTTTCCAACCCTTCTTCCCACAATCACCTTCCAAGGCAAGATTGCAGACACCAAGTATAACCCACTTCGACATAATATGTTTTCCTTTGAGTGTCCTTGTATACATGGCTGCGAAAACGGGCATCGGGACCCCAATCTTCACGGCCTTCTGGCAAACAAAAAGAAAAAAAAATCATGAATTGTCACCTCATACTATTAACTGTTGCCAACAATTCAGCAACTACCACCAAAGTTTGGCAAATTTTCTCCAAATTTTTTTTATATTTTTCAATTACCTATTTACTTGCATATGTATCAAATTGTTACAGTATATTTTTCTACAAAAAATAGCAAATCCAGACAGGCTATTAGACCCGTGCTGGGGTGATTCGACTGATTTCCACTCGAGATTTTTACTCCAGGGTCTCTGGTTCGAGTCCCAGTTGTTACTGTCCTGGGCATCGGTCAGGCACGCTCTGCTTGGGTACTATAGGATTAATCGCGTGTAGATTCGAATACCTACAGTGTCGAAAAAAAAGAAAAGACAGGCTATTAGATTCTGCAAATCTATAGCATACACGTATTTGTCTTAAAATTAATATTCGTCACTATTTATTGCTTTAGGAAGGAGAATGTGACCTAAACATATAACTAGTGGCCTTGGCAACAGAAGCGATCAGTTATTATAGTGAAAGCTAATGCGGAATGCCGTATTCATATGTCCATTGAGTAGCTTACTCAATTCCAATTTATCAGATGAAAAATTATAGTAATAACAACTAGGAGGAATGAATGAATATGAAATACAACTTAAATTGTATAAAATGGACCGATTGAATGAAGAGTTTGTATTCTTTAATATATCCTGCTCCTGAACTAGGGGTGAAGTTTACAACTTGTGGCTCCTTCAGTTTGCATTTAATTCTTCATTTTTAACTTAAAATTTTTTGGGCTTAGACTTGAATACTTGATGAACATTTGTATTTGCGTCCTATAAATAATTGGTACTAACGAGTAATAAGTAATAACACCAATCTTGTTAAATCTTTTGGGTTAGGTTTCATGTTCATTGTATGGGATTTCAAAGGCAGTGGCTTTCTTAATCGATAGATTCTTTATGCCATGGAGGTAGTATTATTTTTCATAGGTGACAAAACATCGGCTCCAACCAACTACTTCTACATTAGTTGGCTCCCATTTATCTTGTGGGATGGGAGGTCAAGGGTTCATATCTTACATTCCATCTATCAAAATTGTCATTTAATGTGATTTCTCTTAGATTCATATGGTATAGTCCGATGGTGGTTCAATCCCCGTCGATTCTCTGTAACCTTATTGGATTACCTCCCTTAATATAGGTTAGGTTCATATGGTATAGTCCGATAGTGGTTCAATTCCCATCGATTCGTCGTAACCCTATTAGGTCACCTCCCCTAATATAGGTTAGAGTAAGATTAAAAGTATGAATATGTAGATTAAGCACCCATATGACCTAATGGTGATTCAATTCCCATCGATTCCTCTTAATATAGATTAGAGTAGGATTAGAAGTAGGAGTATGTGTAGATGGTGAGAATAAACTTAAGAGGGTTGTCTCCCTCAGTAAAGGTCAGAGTAGGACTGAGAGTAGAAATAGGTGCAGATGGTGACAACAAGCACTCATATGGTCCGATGGTAGTTCAGTTCCTTCGGTTCCCGCGACCCTGTTAGATCACCTCCTCTAGCATAGGTTATAGTAGAACTAGGGGTAGGAGTAAGTGTAGATGGTGATAATAGAAAAAAAAAAAAAGCATTGGCTCCGTACATTTGGATTTCTTTTTGTGAACTCAAATTTTTTTAAAAAAAAAAAATTCAGTGCTTTTTCAATCAAAATTTTTTTTTTAATCAATCACACGCTATTTCAATAGAATTCATTGTAGTGAAATCTGTCTAGAGACATAGGAGATTATTTGAGATAATTTTTTGAAAAAATACTATAACATTTTTTTTAATGTGATGTATGTGAGATAAAAAGATTATTAAAAAATGTGTTGATAATGTAAACAAAATAGTACACGTAAATAATGTATAAATAAGATGGAAATCAAACAAATCTAGACGGGGTTTATTTTTACATGTATATAATCAGTTCTCCGGGTGGAAGCTGGAAAGGGAGCATGAAAAGGAGAAGAGAAAAGAAAACCCAGAGGGAAGGATTAGATAGTGTGAGATTTCGAGTTTAGTTGTAAAAGATTCAGCCCCACAAACCTCATGGATAGACGCGCAAACACATCCTCTGATCCTCTTCCTCTTAGATCAAATCAAAGAATACTGCTAATATGGAATCGGAGATATTTTAAAATGTTTGAAATCACTTTGGTTTCCCGATCTCCCCCACACCCCACTCCCCATTAACGAAAATAATTGCTGGGTACAAACCATTTGATGATGGATTATGATGACGATGACGATACGACTAATATGTAATAATAATAATAATAATTTATCTGTCGTTATCGGGAAGACGCTCTTTCATGCAAACGTCTTTATATTTCACAACAAACAAACTTAATAATAAAAGCATGATAATCATCACTTAATCACGTTTCTCTTGATTTCTCCTATTGCTTTCATTGACTTTCTCTCTACGTGGCTTTGCACCTCTGATTAATCTGGTCAATTTTCACTCCATACCCAAAACATCAGCGCTGTAGCTGTATTATCATGTAATCCACCATGCTAAGCATGCATTAGCGACCCACCGACATCCCCCAAAAAAAAAAAAAAAAAGGGTTTGCAATGAGGACAAATTTTAGTTCTCCAAAAACAAATCGAGATTAAAAAGTCACACAAAAAAGGACTGAGAATAATTTGCCTTGCTTTGATTGCAAATTAAACATATTTTTTAAATTATTTTTTATTTTAAATATATCAAATCGTTATAATACATTTTTCAACGAATGCAGATTCCTAGTAAGGGGTAATTGGAGGTTGATTGAAGAGGTAGACGACTACTCTAGGCTGTTCATTTTTGTTTGTGGGATTAACTAAGCATCGTGGCCTTGTTTGGGCAGCCATTTTCTGTCGAAAAATTGCGTCGTTGTCCGTGATCACATTTCACTATTATTATTTTTTTTTACATACATCAAATCGCTACAGTAATTTTTTTACAAAAAAAATCCTAAAATATACAATCCAAACACAATACTACTACATCTTGTAATTGTTGCAGGTGATTAGGAATGCGCTATTCCGGGCTGCTGACCTATTTAGTTCTGAGCTTGACACCAACTCTCGCCGTCATTAATTAAACAAATTCTAGCATTAAGTGTTCGTTCTCATTAGGTTTTGATTTTGGATTATTAATTTTTTTAAAGTTTTCGTTCAAATTTTTATCTTACAATTATATGCTTCTTTAATCACTAGAAGATTAAAAATTTGAAAGAGTTGTTTATTTGATTTTTTTTTTAATTTGCAAAGTTCAGAACAAACGAAAATAATAAGAATACATTTATTTACTTCGTGACGCGCCTCCGGTTGTTGGGTGCAACAAACACTAGAAGGATTTGATCATAAAAACGGTGGTCCCTTTTTTTTTTTTTTTGGCCTTTGTTGTTAAATTCTCATTCACGCTACCAATTCTCCGACCACTCTCTCTCTCTCTCTGCGCTTTTCTCCTTTTCCTGTCTTTCTCTCTCACACACTCCAAGGTGTTTCCTTTTTTTTTTTTTTGGGTTAAATCTTTTTCCCCCTTCCTTTCTCACCTCACAGTACACTCACTCACACAGTCACTCCACTCTTCAGTCTCCCTTCCCTTCCATCTCCGTTAGTATTATATTTAATCCACAGTACAAACACTTTTTGGTTAAAGATTTGAAATCTCCATTCATCCATTTGAGATCTCCTGCACCAACAACAGAAACTACCTCCTCGGCCTCCTCCTTCGCAGTCTCATTTCTCCTTTTGTTTTTTCTTTTTTCATTCCGAGCTTTACTGTTGATCTCCAACTGTAGTAAGTCTTCACTCTCTCTCTCTCTCTTTTTTTTTTCCCCTCCTTATATTTTATCATCTGGGATGTGGCTGCTTTCATTAGTTTGTTGTAGTACTCGAAGGTGCATGTGGAAAATATATGACGAGTTCAATCCCATGCTTGAGATTTGACCTTTTGCTATTGCCTTCACATTTAGCTTAAAAACTGCGACTTTTCTGTCGGTGGGTTCGCACGATGTTTGCTGTTTCCTGATAAAGTTTGGTTTTTTCCTGAAGCTAGATCTGATCTTCATTCGTGGTTTTTGCTACCATTTGTTTATCAATCGCATTTTCTTGCTAATATATCTACTCATTTTACTGATGAATGACTGAATGTGTAAAGAAAAAGAAATAATTCACTAATTTGACTGATATTTCCCCGTATAAATATATGTTCGGGTATTGCTGGTAGATTACAAATTTTAAAATATTAAAAAAAAAACTTAACATTTATTTTTGGGAGCTTAGTTTCTGCTGTTTCTTGCTTTGATAATGCATTATAGTATTACTTTTCTTCCTTCTCACTTCTCACTGGTCTCTGTTTGAGTTACTTTCATGCAGTGAAATTGTTTGGTAATGGTCTTTGTATATTGTACTTTAGTGCGATGGAGGTAAGGTTGGGGTTGCTGAATGCTTAGCTATTCTCCTGATTCCAGGTTTGTGGATTTTATCTATGTGCACCGTGCACGCTTATTTAAAGAGTCAAGTGAGAGGAGGATAATCTAGTGGTTTCCAAATCTAATCTTTATGAATTGTTCTTTTTCCTCCTTCCTTCCGTCAGGTTCTTGGGCATCTGATTTAACCCGGCTAAGATGGAGAAAGGGGTAGATGCCAATATCCTGCTTGATTTCATTGAATTTCAGATTTTCCCAAGCCAGAACAGGTACAATTTGATCACTTTCTGATCGCTATATTTTATTGGAGGGCATTTTTGTCCTTGGATGAGAATGACCTTGTTCTAGAGCTTTCATTATCAATGTTTGCTGGCTTATTGTTTTTGAAATTCATGATGATCTTATGCTAGTTAGGACTGTCAAGGTGATTTTTTTATTTCAGAGTATTTATGAGTCTGGTGTAGAATATTTAGGACAAATAAATTGGTAGCATCAGATATTTATATTTTAAATTCAAAAGAGGCAAAGGGATGGGTTTATACCATCATTCATTGAAACCAAGCTTAGAAAATTATAGTTGTGTCTGGTGAAGCAAATGGAGACTGCTAATAATGTCTGATAAGATTATAATATTTGTGCACGATAGACTGAACAGAAACCAAAACCAACTAGTGTAATGAATGGATCCATTAATTTGCAATACAAATCTTTTTCTGCCATTACTACTGAACAATTTCTTTTTTCCTTCATTCTCTAGTCTCTGGGCACTGATGCTTCTGGACATGGTATAACAGTTATCTTCAATACATATTCCACTGCATAGTCAGAGAATTAAATGCTTGATGAATCTTCTACTAGGACTAATGAGCTATATAATGATGATATATTAACTTAGCTTTTGGGATAAAGCAAGGTTTTCTATAGAGTGAAATTCCTTGGCTCTGTTTTTTACTTGGATAAACTTTTACAGGTACGAGGCATGCGTATGCCGGGGGAAAAAAATAGAAACAGTAACATCTGCAATTCTTGAGCCATTGTTGCTGCATTCCGCTACTATCAAAGCATTGCATTCAGAAGGATTTGATGCCAAATATAAACTCATAGCACCTGAAGATCGTAATTCTTCCAGATGGTTCAGAAAGTCCACATTAATGAGGTTCATAACCGCTAGTATTTTGAGCTTCATTTCTGCTTTCTTAGGGAAAAACGAAGGATGTGCTCCTTTTCATTTACTATGACTTGTACATTGTCAGATTCTTGCAAGTTATTGGTTCATCAGAAGTAACATACGCAACTGATACTGTAAAAGATGAGATATCTCAGCTAGAGGAGGCCCGGAAATTTCACCTTTCATTGTATTCAAAGGTATTTTGTTTCCATCAGTGAAACTAATCTCTGGAGCTTGTTTTCAGAACAATAATGTTTGTTCCTTTTCAGGGTCCTCAAAATCATCTTGAGACTGGGAATGCAGGTTAGTTTTGTTCATTACGTCTTTCTTTGCGGTTTTGAAAGCTCAATGGGTTGCTGTGTCCCAGACTGAATTGGATTTGGGTGTAGGGACTTTCAGGGTTTTATTTTACCATGGTCTCGTTTTCTGATGTTTAAAGCCCACCAATGACCAAACCTTGAGCCTTGCTTCTTATTACATAATTGAATATGCTAGTTTTATGCTATTGGAAATAACAATTACTTTCAGCTTAGCTTTGATGTCTACACCAACTGTTCACAAAGCAGTGGTAGGAGCTTGCCCTGAGGCAGCAGTTGCCTGGGCGCCTCAATGAGCTAGTGTAACATTTAGATGGGTTCTATTCAATCCTCTGGGTTGAATACTTTGATATGGCTTTCCAATATTATGTCTTCAATGTTGATAATATGCTCTTCCTGCCTTATTGGTATCATGGTGGATGAGAAAATGCTATTTGTATCTCCTGACCTCCTCTCACCCACAACTTCATCCTAATTCTACCAGACACTAAATAACAGTTCCTGTTTTTGACAGGCAATTCTTCCAACAACAATGCATCAATCCCGAAAGTAATGGTTCTCTTCCATTCACTGTGTTCTTTATTCAAGTTTTAATTGAGAAGCCTGAATATATTTTGTACATGGTAGCTGATCTAATCAATGGTGTCTCAACAGGCTGGAATTAGCTCTCCGTCATCAGATGATTCCAAGTACATTCTGTAACTTCTCAGTTTTCAATGAGAATATGTTTGGCTTCTAACATGTCTATTAACATGCATATTGTCAAACAGAAATGAATTGCTGCATGCTATAGATATGAGACTTTCTGCCCTAAGAGGGGAATTAGCTACTGCATTTGCCCAATCAGCTAGGGCTACATGCTCCAATGAGGAGATGGATGACTTGGAAAAGTTCTCTCATCATTTTGGAGCCACAGACTTGAGGTATTTAAGCTTTTATTCATGCTGCTTAGTGATGTGATATTTGAGAATATGTATTAAGTACTCATCTTTATTCCAGGGATTCTTTGTGCAAACTCCTGGAGTTGAGCGAAGAGAATAGTCGAGATGAGATTCCAAGTGGCAGTCAGCTTTCTTCTAAAAGAAATTTAGAGAGGCACAGAATCAATAATAAGCAGGAGAATAATAAGAACTGCAACCAACCACAGTCAGATACTCCTGTAAAGTATAGTGCTTCTCCAGCAAAAGCTGCACAGATTGAGAGAGAGAGCTCCTCTGAAAGTGGAGAATTGTCTTGCTCAGGTGATGAGGAGCAACCATCCATTCAAAGAAGCCGGACTCTTATAAGATCTGCTTCACCTAGAAGATCTGCATCTCCAATGCGGAGGGTTCAAATTGGACGATCGGGATCCCGGAGATCCACTGCATTGGCTATCAAAAGCCTCAATTATTTACCTAGAGAAAGGTTAAGCTGTCAAAAAGATGCAGCTACAGAGAGTAGCGATGAGGAAGCATCTGAGCAACCATCAAAAAGATCCGAGAGTAATGTAAATAGAATCAGTGTGCAAGATGCAATCAGTCTTTTTGAAAGCAAGCAAAGAGACCAAACAGTGGATATCCAGAAGACAAAGTCATTGTTAAATGTCAAGGTTGGTGCAAATAAATCTGTATTGAGAAGATGGAGTGCTGGTGCAGGTGAAAATTTTTCTGAAGATCCCCAAAGTACTAACTCAGATAATGCTGTTGCCTTACCTTCAGATGGTGTGGAAAACACCGGAATCGCAAATGAGTTGCCAGAAGAAAAAGCTGAGCATGATCTTCCTTCTGAGGATGATGCAGTTCGGCCTGCTGAATTGGGTATTAAGCCAGACTCTCCTGAACAAGGATTGCCTGATGCAGCTTGCATTCAGGAGAATGCTGTCTGTAGTCAAACAGCAGAAATTAGTGAAAATTTAATGGACTCAGCTGAATGGAGTCGACAGAAGGAAGCAGAACTTAACCAGTTGCTAATGAAAATGATGGAAACTAATCCGGTTAAATATCGAACTGGAGCACCTGCCAATAGAAAAAGCCAGAACTTGCCAAGTGAACAGAGAGGTGGTTTCTATGACCACTACAAGGAAAAGAGGAATGAGAAACTCCGAGGAGAAACTGCTGGAAAACGAGCAGAGAAGGAAAAACAATTTAGAGTTATGCAACAAATTCTTGATGAGAGGAAAGCCGAAATGGCATCTGCAAATGGGAGTGATGCTGGTAGAAAACATAATGTGAAGCCCCAGAAATCACAGAAGACGTCATCCCCGGCAAATCACAAGAAGGAAATATCAAAACCTTCTGTTGTTAAAAAAGCTTCACCAAAAGCATCTCCTTTGCCTGCCACACGGAAATCATGGCCAACTACAGCATCACCAAGACCTACAGGTATCTCACCAGCTAAAACCCCTCCTGGGACGACTTCTGCTGGTACCACTACCCGTAGAAAATCACAACCAGCACCACCAGTTCCTCGATTGAGCCCAAAAGTAGAGAGATCACAACTCAAACCAAAGTCAGTTAAACCAAACCAGAATGACACTAACAAGGGTGTTAAAGATGCAAATGAAAAGCAGCAAGCTTTGAAAAAAATTACCAAGTCAGCAAAACCAAAACCTCAGTCTATGGATAGGGATGCTGCTTCCTCAGCAAAGCCTAGCTTCTATAACAAGGTGACCAAGAAAAGCAGTGTTGTGCCTATTGAATCAAAGCCTTTTCTCCGTAAGAATTCTGGGATAGGCTCTGGAGTTAGTCCAGTCTCGAGGGCTAAAGTACCTCCTCCGCCTGAGGACACGTTAATCGTTACAGGAGATGCTAATCAAGCTGAAGAGAATGAAATTGCTTCTAGCTCATCTGATCAGGTCATTGAACAACAGGAAGTGAACCTCGAGGTAAATAAAGATCATGCAGACATGGAATTCAACAGTCAGGTAAACCAGGAGAAATATGAGGAAATGGAAACTCCTGTTGAGGTTGCTTTTACCGAACTTGATGGTTTTCAAAACCTGACTGATGCTGATGCTGCATTAAATGCTCAAGCTACAGAAGAATCAGATATCCCTCCTACAGCCTGGGTGGAAATAGAAGAGCATGAGGAACAACCGGCTCCATTCAGTGGCAATGTTTGCCAAATTCAATCACCATCCAGTGTTGCACCAGTTGGAATCCCCAGTCCACGTGTTCGTCACTCTCTGTCTCAGATGCTGCTGGAGGAGAGCAGTGAACCTGATGTTGTTGAATGGGGCAATGCCGAGAATCCTCCTGCCATGGTCTACCAAAGAGATGTCCCCAAGGGATTGAAGAGGCTTTTGAAATTTGCTCGAAAGAGTAAAATGGACACAAATTCAACTGGCTGCTCTAGTCCATCTGTCTTTTCTGAAGGAGAGGATGATACTGACGAATCTAAATTAGTTACTAAAAGAAGTTCTGACAATTTACTGAAGAAGGCAACGCTTCATGCAAAAAATTTGGGACATCAAAACACCTCGTCACGGGACAAAAGCCTAGCTGCTCATGGGACACATGGTATTTTTATTCTTTTATTTTCTTTTTTTTCGAATGAGCTCATTCAACAATACTTCTTAGCTTTATTTTACTAATCTTTTGCGAAGCCGTGATATAAAGTCTGAATCTTTAAAAACTATAGGAACTCGGATATCAGACCAATTTTTCTTCATTTTCCAACTCCATTTGTTCCGTGCCACATATAGCTCCATACATGGCATGCATAATATAGTTCTACCTGTTGTGGTTTCTGATGCTGTTAAATGGCAATGAAAAATCTTCCAGCTCAAGCAAATATAAGCAAAACCATTGGTCATAGATTGTCTGAGAAGTTGCAGGAGGGACATATTTCTGCTCCGGTGACTTCATCAAAAGGTTGGTTCCTGTCTTTCTGTTTTATTGTTCTTCCCTTTCTTTTACCACCTCTAGTTTCTAGGACTGTCTATGTATGTGATGGTGATGTCTCTCTTAATTCTCCTTAGATTCCAATTTGCTTGCTACTTTGTTTTTCAGCAACAAGGTCATTCTTCTCTCTTTCAGCATTCAAGGGTGGCAAACAGAACGAGGTGAAGTTTCTGTGACAAGTCTGGGCTCGTACTCAATGTTAAGGTCTTTTCCATGGTTCATGCCTGAATGTGGTGTATCTAGGAACACAACTGATGTTTCTCATCCCCTCGTGGTTGGAGGAACCATTTTTTGCCGCTTTTTAGGCTGTAAAGTACCCCGTAGTGTCATACTTGAAATTGTTTGACCAGCTGAGAATTGGATTTGTTGTATTCTACATATAAATTTAGGAGCTTTTCTAGATTTTGTACGATTAGAAACCTCAAAATATTTGTAGTTTGCTGATTGAGCTGAATGGAGTCCATATATCATCTGATGTAAAATCATGTTGCAATTATTTTTTTTCCTCGACTCCTGTATCACAACTTACACATTCATCGATATCGCTAACCCTTCAAGTCACATTTTTCTTTCATCTGCATTGAATCGACTCCGAATTTCAGTGTAGATTTGCCATTGTATTGCCCTCGGGGAACCAATATTGCGGTCTACCAGGATTTAAGTAATCTTATCGTTTAAGAATCTTGACAATGAATATCAAGTTCATTGGCTTTAGTGGCAAAAACATACTTGCTCTCGTCCATGCTTCACTATTATTTTACAGAGTACAAACTTCAAATTTACATGACTACATGCTAAGCAAGGTAGCCATAAAATCATAGGCTATTGCCAGAGTTCGTAACTGCAGGTAAAGAAAGAAAGGTATGCACGAGGCACTGAAGAGATTTAGCACAATAGTGATCTCGTTCTGGAAATGAGAATTTAAAATACAACGTGGGATATACAGCCATTTGATTACAAAACCATTAGGAATTGATGGCCAAAACGTGAATTGCGGAATAGGGGCTGAATTTATTGATTTCTAAGTGCTTCCTCCTTTAGAAGTTGCAAACAAGGAAAAATTTTATTCGCATGTGACCCATAATAGCGCAAAAAAATTGCGGCAACTCGGTTAAGGGTGTCTGAAGCAGTAGAATCTTCCAAGGAAAGTTGGATGGATGCAAGTTTCAGCAACTCATTTCCAATGGCAATGTGATTAGGATCATAAAGCTTTTCCAAGATCTGCAGGGGAAAAAAATTCTGAATCCTTCATCAGGCACCTTAACTTTCAGATGGCTGCATAAGTATTGTGCTAAACCAAATTTGGCTGCAAAATAAACCTCAGATGTTTTTGGTGAATGCCCATTTGGAATTCTGGAAACAATTTCCAAACTATGTCACATGCATCATCACCGTTGTTAAAAAAGTTTTCTCAGTTAAAAATGAAGTGGTAGTACGAATTTGACACACTACTTAGGCAACAGGAAGATGGTGACAGTTTTTTTTTTCGGGGGGCTATCAATTTTTCAGCGTGTAGGATCATGGCTTGGGTTGGCCTAGAGTCAGGCAGCAAATTCCTAGCCCACTAGCCTCACTAATATATGCTTATCAAACTAATGCATGTCTATTAGCAAAGATAATTCTACAGCCCCAAACTCTAATGCATCCAGGAACGGCCACACTTAAACCCATTATCACAGAAAGACACTTGTAACAGATGTTTCTTGCTTGAACAAATTCATACCTTAATAGATTTTTGACAGTGGTCCAGTGCAGTTTGCAGCTTACCAACCAAACAAAATGCCCGTGCCAAGGAGTCTTCCATCTGAAAACATCAGCTCGGAATTGGTCAACTCATCAATCTTAAAAACTAATCCAGTTGAGATTGCAAATAACAATTCGCATTGCAATCCGATGATGACTTCATGTACCGCCCAAAAAAGGGGCTAGGTCACAGACAACCTTTTCTGGTCAGGCTTGGGGGAGCTGATTATACGACTCACCTCCGCTAGTCTCTTGTTGAGAGGGTGAATTGTTCTTCTAAGAAGGTCAAGAGACCTCAATGCATCCTGAAGCGCATTAACAGGGACCTCACTGGAAGCAAATGCATCCTGCAAACTACAGAGGCATGTGAACAGATCCATTACACCATGGGATGAAATATATACAGTATACAAAAGCATCGTGTACACTCTCAGGAGAACAAACATGCCAATTTACTTCTATGCAGCAGGTGAACATGTGATTCTCCATATAGATGTGTACATGGGAGTAAAATACGAACATATTTTGTCATAGACCAATTTGCTGGACTCGGGAGGCCTGTATATAACTCAGAATTTTAATTCTGCTGCCACGTTTTGATTCATGGTTGACATACCCTCTAAAACATATGTCAGCTTCATTGATTGCTGAATGCGAGGATTCCAAATCACGCTCAGTACCACAATTCAAACAACACCCAGGTTTAACAAGATGATTGTTTTCAAGCACATAGCGAGCAATTTTACTGATGCTATCAATTCTGCAGTTGTCAACCTGCAGTATATCATGAAATCAATGGAATTGATATCACCAACAATAATCATCATAGTAACGCTCAATATATAGGTAGCGCTCAGAGATGCTGGATATATGTACTAAACGGTAACTATCAAGGCTGCCAAATTGCATTGACTGGAGATTAGATTATGTCATCAACTTGTCTACATGTCCCAAACATAGAGCAGGAAACATGCTTCTAATAATCATAAATCAGATGCCTTGATGTCCCATTAAACTCGGCATTTTTAATCAATTATCTCCTGCAAATTTTATATTCTGGAAAAAATAATCAAATATACCCTAGTTGTTCTTTGAAAGGAAACACTCTTTTGAAGAGACTAAAACTTAAGAATACCTTAAGATTGGAATTAATCATTCCAGGAGGGCCAAGGAAGGAGTGTAACTTCTGGTTCTCATATTCCACAACATGGCTGTCTAGGACTACCCCATAACAATTCATTTTGACACACTGATAAGAATTAAGAACAAGGTCAGATAGATTCAGTTGTGAGCAACCACTACACTTGCAACTAAATGAGTAATGATCCTCCAAAAATTGTTGGCGGTCCTTGCAGTCCAACTGTCCTACCTGATGAACAACAAAAAGAATGACAACATGCAATTGTAGCATCATGAAATGGCCCAAGCCAGATAATCAACAACTTGCATTAAGAGAGAACATCATGATATGAGGAGAAAGAGAACAGAGATACAACAAGAAGACTACTTAAAGTTGCAAATAAACCAGGCAACTCGAGGCATATGTCATGCTCATAATTTAGCTATGACTACTAACATATTTCTGGCAATAACCTTCACAATCATCATAGATTCAACAGTATAATATTACAAAAATTCTTAACCTAAAGAAGCAAAAAAGAGATCAAGCTCAGATCCTGTGGACTGTACCTGTGGACCATAAGACAGCTCAAGCTCAGATCCCCTTGCCACGAATTCTGTAGCTCTCACATAAAGAGTGCGTGAAACAAAATATGCATGAATGTTTGGCTGGCAAGAATGGTTAAACATACTCCCAGCTAAATAAACTGCCTGACCCACTTTCATCTGCGGAATAATGTCAGAGAAAAGTGTTTGTCAGTCAATAATAAACATGACGCTCATTGCAGAGACATGATAAGGATAATCTAATGCTTTCTCATGGAGAATTTTTTCAATGTACGACAAAATTTGCAAAATTTAAAAATTTATCATCTACAAAAGCAGTAAGATTACTCTAAATGGCAATAATGACTTGAATAAAGAATCTCCCTTGCCCAGACACTAACATCAAATTCAAGCTGTGATGAATGGAAAACCACTCCCAGAAACAGAATCCCAAGTGTACAATCCCGTGAAGTCAAAAAGGCAACTTGTGCACCAAGAAAGTCTAAGGGTGTAAAAGTGCCACGTGTGAACATTTAGAATGCAAAGATATTCTGCAAAAACTTCACCTGTTGCATAAGGTGAAATCAAGACTAGCAAGAGATTCAGGAGAACTCACACATATTGACTTACATCACTAGCAAAAACTCACTCTTCATGAGGTACCAATACGCAACTTTCTCTTAGATTAGGTTTCCATTTACTTTCTACTTGGAGCTGTCTGATTATATAAACTGATATTTAGACATAGCCAAGGCAATTTCTAAAAGACCACCGAGACATCAACATAGGCAAACATCAAGTCACAAAGAGAACTGCAGTATTTCAAGCAAGTAGGGACCAACTTAAAAAATTGGGAACTTTCAAACATTCCAAATGTAATCCACGATATTTGTGTACAAGTTCAGATAGGAGTCAAAATTTGTACACAGATTCTAATTTCTAAGAACTGAGGAGTCTAGAATTTTGGTCCTTAACTACTTCTAACATCTCAGCAGAACTCCAAAACAGTTAAAAAAAATGGAATATTTTATGCAAAATGAAAATGCACAATTCTCCTTATAGCAGAGCAACTCCAGCATACACATTATTTTCTTCTTGCAGTTCACTCCTTGGCCCACATATCCAAGTGTTATAAGGATAAAAAGGGCAATGTGCACAGTGAACAAAGAAAGGACTATATATAGCTTATAATGTGGCCACATTATGCAACTCAATGATGCTGAAAAAGAAACACAATGGTTCAGAAACATTCTATTTCGATAATCTGTTTTCAATGTCAACATACTCATTGTCAAACAGGACAGACTTAGTTTACAATACAGCAAACCATCTTAGTTGTTGAAGTTACTGTCTACTTAATTAGTATCAAATAAAAATAGTGCCCTTAAAAAGGAATAACAAGAATGTACTACAAACCTGCTTCATTGAAATTGTTGAAGCATCTGCAGCTGGAGAAAATTCTGGATGCTGTCTCAAAGAACCAATGGCATGAAAGGATGTCATCCGGACAATAGCCATGGAATTAACCCTGATTTGAGATAGAAGTATAACAAGCTGCATTTGAGAAAGAATACATTAAAGGAGAAAGCATCAGAAGAATCGAGAATCAAGCATCTGAAAATCCAACTTTCCATCATCTCAAATGTTATGCACATCATCAAGTAACACTCAATATCAGAATTTACAAGTCAGAAAGAATCATACTTGAGCAATAGTCTCTCCACTAATAGCAAATTCGGAGCCATAAGAATGCTGAAGGCACTGCATCAACACAATCGAATATACATGGAACTCCAATTTGCTTTCTGGAGGGAGTTGAGCATAGTTGTGACAAAGATCCTAAGTAAATGTCGGCAGCTGTCATATTAAGAAGCACATAGGATAGAATCTGAAACAGCAAATTAAAGCAAAAGAATGAGAAAATACCCAAAGTCCTCGAAGGCTGAGATTTAGGCTGGAAGGCCTTTGTTGCTCAATATACTTCGCCAGGACTCGACCAGCCAAAACTACTTCAGATGGCAACACCAAAGGCCAATGTAAACCTCCACATTCGTGGCCATGTTCAGTAAAGTTTTTACTGCATGAGCTTGAAAACTTGACTGAAACAACATCTGATATGTACTTTTGTAGATCATCTGAAAACTTATAAATGAAGGAACCATCAATTGCAGTGTCATGCATCTTATCTCCACTGGCTTGTACTTGACAAAGCTGAGAACAGTACAATGGGATCAAACATGAGGGACACGGCAGTGAATCCATTGGTAATTCATTGAAGCAGAAATGACAATGGCTTTCGCGACAATGCTTCAATATAATCTGCACAACATACCGTTTATAAAGAAGTGGGTCCAAGCAGACACCAAACTACAATAACAAGGATTCAACTCATTCAACACATTTCATGTCAAAACTTAATTAATCTTCATATTATCACAAGCCAGATTTCTCAATAAAAAATTTTTAGTTCTAAAAGTTTCCATTTGTAACAATTTTCTCCGGATGAAAAGTATGCCAAATTAGGAAGCAGTACAAAAAGAAAGAAAATATATGCTAGCTTAAGGAGTTGAAGCACTCATCATTCTGGGAAAGAAGAACTTCAAATCATACCGCAGCATAAGGATCTTCTTCATGAACTAAGGATGCTTCTGGAATATCAGCCAGAGTAGTGAGTCCCCTTCCCTTAGTTGTTGTAGAGACACACTGAAGTTTTATTTGGCACGGCTCATCTGTCACATAAGACCTACATTATAAGAAATGAAGGAAGAAGAGCAGTCTGTTACAACTAGTAAAGGAGTTAATTATTTATGGAACTAGTCTGTTACATAAAAAATAAACATTTTAGTTGATGCACCCAAGTGCATTCAAGTTTGAAAGTTAATATGCATAGTATAGAATGTTATGTCTGATAGTATACAGGTTCTTCACAAAATTAACCAAAGCTGATGAATTGGGGCACCATCGTGGTAGGGGACACAGAACGATTCAAAGAAACAAGACAATAGAAGCATTCACGAGATCAGCTTTACCCAAATGTGCTACTACACAAGCTTCCTTTTTCTAATGTCAAAGCATGCTCTATGAAGCCTTATTGCATTATTCAGCTTATTCAGACCCCAACAAAGACAAATCACAAAAGGCTAATAGTCAAGCTTGATGAACAGAAAAAAAGAAAAAGTGAACCACTTATAAGATTGAGACTGTTTTCCTTGCCTCTTCAACACCTGAATCATTAAGAGAAAAGGACGACTTATCAACAGACTAAGAGCAACTTTATTTCCAACTTCAATTGGTGCAACCAGATGAACCCTAAATTGGACTGCAACAAACTTGCCCATGAAGAGCCAGATCAAAAAAGATCCGGTGAAAAATGAACTACATAATTTTAATATTGACCTCTATTTTCTGAATAACAAGAAACATTATAAAGGAAAATTTCTGTCGCTTGACAGATGTGAGTTTTCCTTTGCACATACATGAAGAAAGAACAGCTAAGAATAGGTCATCAGAGCACAAGCTTGATAGAAACAACTATATAGTGACACAGTCATACCAGGGATATCCAATCTGCACTCATCAGATGTCTGCAACGAACCAGATTTCTGCAATGAACTGGTCTTTTCCTTAGACCGGTCTAGTATCATCTTCATCTCATTTTCTATCTGTCTTTTTCCACTCAAAGAGAATTCCAGCTTCATGGAAATAGTCAAGTCTCGCAATGCATCTTCATGATTTCCCAAAGAAGCATTTGCTTTACCTCGCCTAAACCATGCCTGAAGTGGCACATACTTAAAAAATGTTAACAGTATATCACCAAAAAGAAAGTACTCGTTTCCCCCAACAGACAAACATCCCCCACCCTCACCCTTTCAGGGGAGCAATAACAGTTTGTGATAGAAGCATTATCACCTTGATATATCCAGGAGAATTTGATAAAGCCCTGCCAGAATCTCGTAAGCACTCAACCAGAAGACCCATTTTCTGAAGACAGTAAATTCTGTTTAGTTTTCACACAACAATTACCTGAGATTTGGCATAGATAAGCATCTAATATATCCATCTTCTTGGGTAGGGGATCCTACTTCTTGAATGCAACCGAAACTCAAAAAAATGTACTTAAGCATATCCTATTCACTTTAATTTGGAAGCAGTTAACATTATATTGTGTCTCTAACTTCTCCTTTTACACAAAAAAAAAATGAAAAGTGTCTTAAGCCTAATAAACAATTCAAATTATTTTTTCCAGATAAAAGCTAGCCTAGGAAATACAAATTACTCCTCTGAAGTTTTGTGGGTGGATGATATACAATCCAACCATATTTCTCCTGAACTAATAAGCAAACGAGATATAATGATTCGAGATATAAATAAACTCAAGTTTATTCATATAAGTGCCACAATAAAAGATAAATGCTGAACTCACATAGAATGCAAATGCACGATTAACATACAGCACCGAAACTAGATCCTTTCCCATTTCATCAACACCCGCTGGAGCAAACCGGAGTGCCTGGTAAATCAGAGCAAGAGAAAAAGGGACATTAAACTGCCTTTCAGTTTGACTTAGTACTAACTAACAATATAATGTACTTTTTCAATATTAAATAAAAAAAACGCTACATGAGATATGAAGTCAGTACAAGTGCATAGGATCCTGCTAAGAGAGGGAGGGGGTATTGGAAGCACAAATAGTACAAAAGTTTAAAACATAGATACTTGTGTGCTAGCTTGATATAAGGTGTGGGTCCAAAAGCAAATGCAGAGAAAGCAACAAAGTTTGCCAGCCCTGGTTATTTATTCAAATATTACATTTTTCATTGTAAACCAAAACATAAGAAATGGAAACAACGTCAAGACCTTGGAATAAAATTGCACGGCATCAGGAAAATCTCCTCTGGAAAAGCACTCATTGCCCTTAAGCTTTGATTCCAGAGCAACCTTCTTATCCTTGCTACATAGCCCGCTCTCTGAGTCTGTCAATTCACCAACAATCTGGAAAACAACTCAAAGGAAAAGGATTAAAAAAAAATACATGCTTGTGGCAGATGTTTGAAACATTTAACCAAAAAAATGTATTAACAAAAAGGAGGAAAAACATACACGGTGAAAAAGAGGCAGCGGATCAAAGAAGTCGAGAAGGGAAGAGGAAGTAGAAAGGAGGTCATCCGCAGTGCTTGCTAGGATTCTCCGCTTGAGGGTTTCTGGAACTAATGCTTTCAACTTCTCCATCCTCCTCAAAAGTGACCGACTGAGTGAGGGACTGAGGAAGAAGATGGAGGAGGGTCTGAGTGCAGTGACTGCAGTCCAACGTTGGACTAAAAAGTAAAGAGTACAAGAATACCTCACCAAAGGTTATTTTTGTAAGAAGACCTTTAATTTTGCTGCACTTATTTATTCTAAGACAACAGAGTAGGGAAACTTACCCATTGTTTATATTCACATCTTAATAAAAAAAAAATTCTGGGTTTAAGGTTCACAGACCTCGTTCTGTCACCAATTGGCTGAATGTGAGTTCTTTGTGGGTCCCTTTTAAATTGCTTTCGGGCCGTTTTTTCTGCTAACTCCTGAGTATTTCTAATCTAATTAATTATCTATCTTTGAAAAAAATAAAATAAAAAAAGGAAAAAAAATCAAAACACCTCGCTTATCTTATTAAATGAATTTCTTATCTATTTATTTTTAAAATGATAATTATATGTCCCCTCCACAACCAAGTCGATAAAATTTAGTTCCAATCAAGGTTTTCAACCACTTGTTACCCAGTGGCCAACGTGTGACGCGCAAATGATTTTTGTTTTCTTGAAGTAATCATGTGACATGCAAATGGCTTTCATTTTTTAGAAATAAAAAGATTAAATTCCATTTGTAGTTAAACAGATAACTCGATTGATATTTATTTTTGTCAATGAAAAGTAAGATCTGAACTAAATTATATTCATTTTTCTTCTAAAAATATGGAATCTAACCCAATCAATAATCATTTTTGCCATTAAAGATGTAGTATCTAACTTTTTTATATATACAAATGATTGCATTTGGATTACGTGGTAATTTTGGTATAAAAAGTTGTCAAAAATTTAGGTTGGGATCAAAATTTGCTAACTTGAATTTATAAAGAGACATAAAATTAACATTTTTAAAGTAAACAACTCAAAAAACTTATTTGATAAAATGTGAGAGACGTTTTGAACGATTTTTTCTTAATTGAATCGAGGACAAATGTCTACTAATAATAAAAAAAAAAAAGACGATTTGTAGAACGGTTTTATTTATAAGAACATTTGAAGCTTTCATAGCTATATCTTTACTTTTCATGCAAATGCGAAAAGAAGAGAAAATTTTACCAAAACTTTTCATTTCAACCCCATATTATTTTGCTCTGTATGTGTGCAATTATTAAAAATAATTACTATTGAAAAACAGTAATTTAAAATAGTTCAAGGTTTCAAAGAAGCGAATGATATCTCAAATAATATTTCGCTTGCATCATAGACCCATTTTCCAACCCACTTTTTTATATTTCCAACCACCTTTTTATCTCACATACATCAAATCACAAAAAGTGCTACAGTAATTATTCCAAATAATATTTCAAATAATACACTATCCAAACACTCATGATTTTTTATCAGGAAAGCAGTAACAGTTAATTCAATAGTTACGATGTCACGATAGAAAGGTAAATAGTTAATTTCTAAATCCATTTTACGTTTGGTTACAATTCATTTTGTATAGGTAATGTTTGTTTATGTACTCCTACAAAATTGAGTTTCAAACACAATGTGGAAAAAGGCTTAAGATAAGGAGAATTACCCACAAACAATGGAAAATTATCAATTTCATCCCTTAACTTTTTCACTTATGTCAATTTAGTTTCTAAATATTATTGTTTCAACCTAATTTACTTCATTAAGTTTCACATCCAATTAAGTCCTTCTATGGCGGCAGTGGCACCATCACCTTCATCTCTTTGGGCAATGAAATCACCTGCCAACCAAGAATATTTAGGAACTTTAAACCCGTCTTCATAATTGGATTTCAAGTCCTTAAATAGAAAAGCATAATCATGAATCCTGATCCTAATTATTTAATTATAATATAAAAAAAATGTCTCCAATTCTGTTTTCTATACCTAAATTAACTGTGACACCAAATTAATATAATAATTACCAGATAACAAATCAATTTCTAATACGTCAACAATCATTAATCACTTTTCAAGAGGAGCGACAGAGGAATTCGATGGATGATATCATGGATCAAATCCAGTTAAGGTGACGAGAGTTACAATTCATCAATCACTCTTCAGTCCCCCAAATCATTACTTGTAATTCTTAAAAGTCGAATTGAATTCCCCCGAAAGAAATGTGTCGAATTAAATTGATTGGATTTTGTTACAAATTGAGAATTTTTGGCAGATTATCACACTAAACGTGCATCTTTAATTGATTAATATAACTGTTTTTAGTTTTTTTTTTTTTTTAAAAAAAAACTCTTCTCTCCTGTTCTTTCATGTTTCATTCCATGTCGTCTTATTAGCAGCAATGGGGCTGGAATTGGAAGCAAATGCCCTCATTTTGCGGGTTGTTTTGTGCAGCCATGGGCTAGTGACTTGTACGTCGTTCCACCAAAGCTCGGATTTATACGCTCCTCTCAGGAAGGGAAGGATTTTGAGGAAGGACGATCTTGATATGATATATCTTTAAGTTTTCTGGGCCTTGAGAATATCGTAATTGTTGGCTCTTCCTCGGGTTTTCCTGCTCTACTGCACCGATATTAACCTGATATGAATCTAAGCCACTTCCAAAACTCCACAGGTCTTGCGCTGTGGCTAATTTGGCATTTCTTTGCACGGCAGGACACGCCACATCAACATCATTGGATAGTATATGTTATGAAGTGGTTCGACTACAACTCCGGAGGACCTTTGAATATCCTATGATAGGAATAACATGAGGATGATCATCCAAGGATGAACATTTAATTCTCTTAGTGAAAATCCAACACCAACATTAGTCAAAACTAGATGTGGATGAATTCTCTTGACAGCTCCTAATTCTCCTCGTGGCATTATGGCTGCATAAACTATGAGGGGTGGTGATAATCAAGGATAATGGGATCTTATCTATTGTTTTCTGTTTTCTAAACATCATTGGAACTATCTCCAAATTAAATGGGATTTTATTTGAACTATTGCCAAATTAAATGGGTGTACTCTGCACTCGCTCGCAGGTGAAATTTGAAGAAATCGCACAAAGTTGGGGGTTCTTTAACTCCCGACCTGTACTCTTTTAAGTCTCTCTTTGGTGGCCAACTCAGTTGGGCTTGGTTGGTTTAATATGTACTAGATTGTATCGAATGCTTAGAACACTTGAAAGCTGAGAACTCTGAAAGTTGTGAAGGCTATAACTGATGGTTTTGGCAAAGAAATATGGCGTCGAGGACTGGTTGTTCTCACCCATGCTCAGCTTTCATCTCCTGATGGACTCAGTTACGAGGAATTCTTCTCCCGAAGATCAGAGGCTCTTCTAAAAGTTGTCCGCCTTGGAGCCAGGATAGAAAAACTAGATATTCAGGTGTGTTACTTTCTTTAGTATTCACTGCTGCTGTTCTCCTTAAAGGTGAATTCACCAATTAAATGATAGCAGAGTGCAAGAGAGATAGGATCTTAGTGGCATTGTGAATGGAATTGAGGACATTGAAATCTGAGAAATTTTAACATTTTCTTGTGCATTATCTGAATCTATCTAACATTACTATAAAAGTCTTTGGCATCAAAATAGTACTGGTACTGATTCCTGGGAGGATGATGAGTGTTTGTAGCTGGATTTTGTTCATCAGTTCATTTTTTCTGTTGTTGATGGTGTTGGGATAGGAAATGGGATAGCTTAGGGAACTTGCAGAGAGGTTCAAAGTACACAACTCTAAAAGATATTTTATTAGTGAACTTACTACTGTTGGTTAGATGCAGATAATAGGTTCAAATAAGGTAGTAGAAATTACTACTGGTTTTTGTTCATGAAATTGTTTTTCTCTAGTCATTTATTCTGTTTTATAATCTATTTTACTACTCTAATACATATAAATGCAGATATCGTTCTATTTGTTTCATCCCGAATTACATTCTACTGTCATACATTATTATTATTCTGCTAACATGCAGAAATCAAAGACCAACAAATTATTAGTGAAAATGCTCATATGGGAATAAACAACCACTTTATTAGGCTGTGAATGTTCATACATTTTATTATATGATCCATTGAAGAAGGAATAAAAGTTAAAACTATAAATCCTACATTTTCTTCTTCATCTTTACTTTCATTGACTAAAATATTTGCAACTTATAATTTGGAGGAAATAGCCCTTGAAAATCCAATTTATTCAAATTCAGACATGGCATTGTCTAGCCAACGCATAAAAGAAAAACGCTTATTAGGGTGCAATCCAATTGATTTTAATTTATTTATATTTTCATTTTATTGTCCCTAGTCAATTATTGTCTTTATTCAAAGCTTAAATGTGCAAAAACAACATATTATTTCACTTTTGGGCAAAATATTCTTCGGGCCACGGACGGGGCTTTACTCTAAGACTGCATAAGCAATTTTAATTTTTCATCCAAAAGGCTTTGCTCCGGATGACTTGTCCATATCCATTTAGGTCTATTTGGTTCACGGATTGAATGAGATAGGATGACTCATTCTCGGATTATTAATCTTGAGTTGAGTCATCCCCAAAAAAATAATCCAAATTATCTAGTGTTTGGTTGGTTTTGGGTTGGATATGATATGTTAGGAAATAATCCTATCCTGTGTTTGGTTAAAATTTGGATCAAGTAGAATTACTATTTTAATGACCAAAGCACCCCTTATTTTTTAGATTCTTTTTTAATAAAATAATTTAAAATTTATAAAATATTAATAATTTAATTTAATTTTTTTAATAAAAATAAAAATATTTATTACTCTTATTAAAATAGAGTAGTTTGAAACTTAAGAATTATAAAGTAAATCAAAGGTTTTGACATATAAAAATTCACATTCACTCAAACTTAGCTCATTCTGGCCCTAAATTTTGACCAAGTTTTTTAACATAAATTTGAAATCCAATTAAATAATGGGCCGAGTTTTGACTAATTTAGGTTTAAATCAATTAAAACCTAACTCATTTAAGAGCTTTAAATGAGTCGAACTCAAGCTAATATAGACAAATTTTCTTTGGACTGAGTTTGAACTTATTGAATTCCTCATTCACAAAATCCAATTGATAAGATTATGTAATTATATAAAATTTTGTTTAGAAAATAAGCTTAGTAAGGCTAATTTAGTCTAAGGGCAATACAGTCCTTCTATTATGATGTTAGTATGGCAAATTAGCCAAAAAATTTAAATCAATTGATAGAGGTAAGTCAAAAATTTTAAAATAATGAATAGGGGCAAATTAGTGAAAATTTTTTAATATAATTTGTAAGGGCTAATTAGTCCATTTATTATCATATTATTACGTGAGAATATGATTATATAATAGTCAGTATGAATTTAAATCATTCATAAGCGCAAATTAGTCCAAATATTGTTATGTTGGTAGTAGGGGCAAGTTAGTCAAAAAACTTTAAAATTAATTAGTAGGGGCAAATTTATCCATTCATATTATATTATCGTGAGGAAGTAGGGTTATATAATTATAAGAGTATAAATTTGTATATTTTGTAAGGATAAATTAGTTTAGAATTTTATCATCCTATATGCTAGTTATCCCAAGATGACTAATACCATCTCCCTTATAGCATTTTTTTATCCCATGAATAAGGGATTAATTTGGTTAGATAGGATGTGTCATCCTATGTATAAAATACAATCAAACATGGGATGACATAGGATGATTAATCCAACCTTGTGTCATACCATGAACCAAACGAACCCTTAGTTATGCAATATTGAAAATTTTGTCCAAAAAGCTTCATTCTCTAAGACATGCCAATATTTTATGTTTGAATTGAGATTCATTATTTGGACAAAAAACTTTCTGGTGTATAGCGTGCCCGTATCTTATACACACTAGATCCTAGAGATTTTTATTTCTTCCCTTTTTCTTGCCAATAAATTTGTTCAAAAATCTCCAATATTAATTTTCTTCTCATCTAAATATTTCAAACATCTAAGATGGAAAAAAAGATGGTAAGAGCAATTTTAAAAGTATCGTTTTTCCACTCTTAATGGGTGGGCTTGCCCAACCTAGTATAATACGTATGAACTTTGTTCCAAAAGATTTTATTGATAAAAAAATATCAGATAAGTAAATTTCGAATAATTGCACAATAAATTTTAAAAATTCTCTAAACCCTAGTTTGGTGAAGAAATTTGAGATTTTCGTTTTCCTCGGATTATAGTAGCTCCTATTGAAACGAATGGGTCAAGCCCAAATAAAAAAAGTGCGTTGAATAGGCCCGCTTTTCTAGATTGGCTCATGACTGTCCAAGGCTGAGGAAGGCCCAAGGGGCAACCAACATTTCTGATAACAAAAAGGAAAAGGAAAAGGAAAAAATAGCGTGAGAAACACGGCTAATTACTCAGAATATTACAAAAAAAAAAAAATTCGGACAGGTATTGATGATCTGAAATGGGTGTGTGCCCGGCAGCAAAATCCAAAATTTTTTTTTAAAAAAAAGAACAATTGAATAAATTTTTTTTAAAGATGTGTCAGTCGCTGCCGGGCAGTGTCAGTTGACTGAAAAGGTTAAAAAAAAAAAAACTGCCTCCATTAAAAGATCATCTTTACTACGTCTTTGACACGTACGTTATCCATTGTAAGCTGTAGTACTTCCGGATTTGGGGCAGGGACGGTCATCAGTATGACCGTCCTGCACGGTTCATGGTCCAGATTGGACCTCAAAAAAATGTGCGGCTCAGATAACAAGTGGTAACTCGATTTCCGCGTCAAGTGTGGGGCCCATCACTATCTGTTGTGAAAATACAACCTGTGGAAAAAAAGTTACACGGTGAACAAAAGAAGTTACGCGCTGTTGATGAAGAGGAAATTTGTCAGGGACGGTTGCACCTGCAACCGTCCCTGCCCCGAGTCCAGTACTTCCAAGGCCTTAGCGTTTTAGCTATTTCTGACTCCACTCCAGCAGAAATAACTGTGGCAAGATTGAAGTGTCCACAGCTTCTGTGGCAATGGTTCTGTGTCCACAGCTGAAACACGCGTTTAGTCTAAACAGAGAAAGAAAGGACCCGCAGCTTCTGTGCTAATGGTTATAGTAGTAGGTGGGTCCCCTTCTTTCGACTCAAAGAGGCTATACCCACTTTGATTGCATGCTAATGCTAGTTTCTTCTTCATCTTCACATGGTCAAAGCGTTGCTAGCAATTCGGAATGAATGGAGGCAGTTTTTTTTTCTTTTTAACCTTTTCAGTCGTGTCAGCCCAGCAGCTGAGCAGCACTGACACCTTTAAAAAAAAAATTATTCAATTGTTGCCAGGTTTGTGGACTAATTGATTAGAACTTGATAGTTGACAAAAAGTTTGGTTAAATATAGCCCTTTGGCTGCCTCGTATCAATCTATGGCGCGACGGTCAGCAAATTTTTTTTTTTTTTTTTTTTAAAAGTCCTTCTGGTCATCACGCCATGTAGGAGCGACGGTCAGAGATGTCAGAAATTTTCTGACCGTCGCTCCTATATAGCACGATGGTCAGAATTGTTTTTTTTTAAATCTTTGTGGCCGTTACGCCATGTAGGATCGACGGCCAGAGGTTAGAATTTTTTTTTTAAAATCTTCCTGGCTGTTGCCCCATGTAGGACCGACGGTCAGATAATTTAGAAATTTTTTTTATATAAAAAATCCTTCAGCCAGGCAATTTAGAAATGCTTTTTTAAAAAAAAAAAAAAATCTTTGTACAATTCAATTGGGAATTCGGCAAAAAAATTTCTGTAAAAATTATTTAAAATCAAAACTTTTAAAAACAATGCATACAGTTTGACAAAATTTTAAAAACAAACATTAGGCTCGCAAGAATTTTAGCATTTTAAAGGAGACTAGGTTTTAAAAATTTGATCCATTTGTTAAAGGATTTAGAGGTTTCTTAAAGAATTAAGGTTTACCATTTTAGCAAGCTTAAGTTATATAACATGCATAATTGTTATGATTTGTTAAATTTAGAAAATGATTTAATAATATGATTTAAGTGTAAGTGATTGCTTAATGGATGAAAGTATTGCTTAATATTATAATGATTTGTTAATTTTAACTTTATTATGTATAATGCACACAGAATGTTAAAGGAACCGTAATTGTGTCAAAAAATGAAAAATTATAACATGAATTACGATTTATATATTTAAATTTTCATATAAAATGCAATCGTATAAAAAGATTAATAACATATTTGTAGAAATGAAGAATTATTTGCGTGTCATTATTTGGTATACGATAATTAGTTTAAATAATTTAATCAATTAAAATAGTTGTAAAACAACTAGTACTTATTTGTTTTGTAGGTATTATCCTATAAGACCCTTCTATCCAATTATAGGGTTTAATAAAATAATTTGTACTTCTCTATTTTGAAAATGTTTAATGTTATTCAAATTGAAAGTGATTGGATTAAAAAAGATTTAACGTATGTCTATGCCATATAGGAATGACGGTCAAAAAAGATTTTAAAAAAAATATTTCTGACATCTCTGATCATCGCTCCTACATGGCGCGACGGCCAGAAGGACTTTTAAAAAAAAAAAATTTAGTGACCGTCACGCCATATAGCCATATAGGAGCAACGGGCATAGATTGATAGCAGGCAATCAAGGGACTATATTTGACCGAATTTTTTGTCAAGTAACAATATTATAATCAATTAGCTTAAAAAAAAAAAAGGATTTTGCTATTTAGCTGACTAAGCCCGGCAGCAAACGCCCATTATTACATGTTCGCTTTTTTTTTTAAGACAATATTATAAGTAATTAGCCGAGAAACACACTATAAAGCATTCACGTCTTTTGGGAGTTGGCAGTCACCCCTCAATCTTTTTTTCGGTATAATCATCAATCTTTACATGGCGATGGAGACGAGGTCGGAGTCGGTGGTGACAAACAAGGTTCGGCCGCGGTGGCAAATCGATGGGAGCAGTTCTAAGCGAAAAGACACTCTCGCAGAGCAACAGATCGCGTTGGAGGAATTAGAGCAAAGTCTGGCCAAGAGACATCCGAAGAAGGCCAAGGACCAAATTCAGACTCCAACTGCTCCGACGACTCCGATGGATAATACGTTGATAGAGCAAATCCAGTTAAGTGATCAGAGTTACAATTCGTCAATCACTTTCCGATCCCCCAAATGGTTATTTGTAACTGTAAAAAGTCGAATTAAATCCCTCTCCAAAAAAAAAAAAAAATGTTGAACGGAATTAATATGATTTTGTTGCAAATTGAGAATTTTTGGCAGATTTTCATATGAGGCTTGCATCGTTAAGTGATTAATTCATTTGTTAAAGAGGCAAAATTTACGGTTTGTGTGTATTAGGTTTAGTTTAATTCCTTCTCTTTTTTTTCTTTTGAGCAATTTTAGGTCAGTTGAAGCATAAAATATTCTCAACCCTACTCTATGATGTACAGTGAACTCCAGTCTCTCTGACCCTGCATGCATTTTGGCGTGCCTTGATAACCAGGAACACATTTATTTTTTGGGTTTTGAGATTTCAAATATCCAATTTTTTACCAAATGAAACGTAGTTTAACCGACTGTGGTACGGGATAATACCAAAATCGGATGACCTTAATCACATGTGGTTGTTGTATGTTTTTAATAACACATTAAGAGACGTAGTCTTCTATTGGTTGTGCTGGTAATGTCTATTTCAAAAAATACACAAACTCTTATCTTCTGTTTGTTCACCCTTGTCTATGTTGTCTTAGCAGCAATGAGTCTGGATGCAAATACCCTCATTTTGTGGGTTATTTTGTGCAGCCATGGGCTAGTGAGTTTGACTGCCCTCGGAAATTGCTTGGCCGGCGTGACTATCCTCCAAAGGTGTGATTCATATACGAGGAAGGGAAGGAGCTTGAGTTAGACGTTGATGTATCTTTGAGTTTTCTGGGTCTTGAGAGAGTCATAATTGTTGGCTCTTCCATGGGTTTCCTGCTCTGCTGCGCCGCACCTGAGACGTGTAGTCATTACTTTGTATGCAACCCCATCACAAGAGAATCTAAGCAGCTTCCAGAACCCCAGGAGCCTTGTGCTGTGGCTAATATAGCATTTCTTTGCACATCAGGGCATGCCACATCAACATCACTAGATAGGATATCTTATGAAGTAGTTCGACTTGGAATGTCACACCCACACCCTTTTAAAGCCACTACAACTCTGGAGGTAGACACATATTCTTCTTTGACTGGGGAATGGAGACGCTCCTCTATCATTTCTCCATCTCCAGTCACTTTAGCTGCTCATAACATACCAGCTTTTGTGGTTGGCGACGTTATGTTCTGGACGGTTCATCAGTTCAAATTATTGGGGTATAGTCATGTCAGGAAATGCGTACAAGTCTGGGATTTGCCATGGAAGGGGAAGGGCTATAGTAGTTTTTTGGGCCTTTCTGAAGGGAGAATTTACTGTGCTGTAAACGATCTGCAGAATTTGGAGATGTGGGTTTTAGAGGATTACACCAGGATTGGGTCTCTGTCTGGGTGGGTCTTGAAGCATAGAATGAGTATCACTGCTATCAAGGGAAAAAATCCTGGAGAACCTATTTGCGGCGAATATATGGGCATTATGGGATTTCACCCATGGAACAGTCAACTGATTTTGCTCTCCATTTTTTTCATGCCTTACTGGTACAACTCTGAAGACGGCAAAATGAAGGCAGTTGATGATTTTGAACCCACGGATCTGCTATACAATTACATCTGCTACGAGTGGCCCTATAACCGGTCTGCCTGATGATTGCTGACATATTTGGCTATATTAGTTGATGGCCCTATAACCTATATTCATTAATTTGGGTTGACTCATACACAATCTCCCAAAATGATCCAAACCCATTATGACTGTTAATTCTTCTTCTTTGTAATTTTTTTTTTTGGGCCAAAAGATAGCTCTTGCCTTACCGGCTGCGGTTGCGGATAAACTGATTAAATTGCCTTTTTACACATTAAACCTATTACAGAACTCTATTTTCTGTATAATTCTTAGATCCATGGCAAAAAATGAACCTAAATTCACCATAGCCACCACCAAAGAAATTGGGGAGGTGTAGCGCCACCACTTGGTTAGAAGGTGCCGCACTGTCAAGCTCCTACTCCAATGCAAAAAGTGCAGCTTCTTCAGGAATATGACGCAAATAGAACTCCTGATTAAGCATGCCCTCAAGCTTCTGCCCCAGTCCAAAAGTGCAGCTCAGTTAGGAATATGATGCATTCACCTTGGACCTTTTGAATGTCCTACGATAGGAATAACATGAGGATGATCAACCAAGGGTGAACATTTAATTCTCTTAGTGAAAATCCAACACCAACATTTGTCAAAACTAGATGTGGATGAATTCTCTTGACAGCTCCTAATTCTCCTCGTGGCATTATGGCTGCATAAACTATGAGGGGTGGTGATAATCAAGGATAATGGGATCTTATTTATTGTTTTCTGTTTTCTAAAAATCATTGAAACTATCTCCAAATTAAATGGTGCACTCTACATTCGCGGGTAGAGGTGCAATCAAGCCAAGCTGCTCGCGAGTAGCTTGCAAGCGGCTTGGTAAAAAGCTTGGCTCGAGCTCGGTCAAATCGAGTTCGAGCTACTCGTTACATTCAACGAGTCGAGTTCGAGCTCCAAAAATAAATATTCGAGTGTTCGACGAGTTTAATCGAGTTTTCATATTATATTTATATTATATATTTTGAAAAAAAAATTATAGGTTTATTTCAAAACTCGAGCTTGAGTTCGAGTAGATAGGGCTTGATATTTACTCGAACTTACTCGAGCTCGAGTTTTATTTTATTTTATCGAGTCGAGCTCGAGTCCAAATTTTTTACTCGTTCGAGCTCGAGTAACACTAATTCTGATCGAGTTCGAGCTCGAGTATCGTTCTACTCGAGCTCAACTCGGCTCGATAGTACCTCTACTCGCGGGTGAAATTTGAAGAAAACCCACAAAGTTGGGGGTTCTGAACTCCTGACCTGCACCCTTTTGAGTCTCTTTTTGGTGGCCAACTGAGTTGGGCTTGGTTGGTTTAATATGTACCACATTGTATCGAATACTTAGAACACTTGAAAGCTGAGAACTCCGAAAGTTTGTTCCAGCCCAACGATTCTTACTGAAAGAGAGGCCCATCATTCAAGAACACGCGAGAGAAAGTTATAAAGGACAAAGAATAATAAAATAATAATAATAATAATAATAAAAGGAAGGGCCAGGCAAGCTGCTTTATTTCCCAATCATCAAAGATCGTGTCTGTAATGTTGTTGGTTTACGTCCATATCAAACCACCGCTGGATTGAAGCCTTGAAGGCGATAAGGTCATCACATTCACCTCAGCGGGTCAAAACCAAAAAAAAAAAAAGGGGAAAAAAGAGGGCAGAGGGTTTTCATTTTCTCCACCTTCACTCTTAAACCCTTTGCCTCTTTTTTCCACATCCTTTCTGCTGTTGTTTAGTCTCTTAAAGATTTCTGGTGAGCTTTTCCTCAAAATTCACGGATTTCACCCTCTGTTTATCTTTGTTTATTTACTATTTCAAGTATTGCTCTTCACTTTCACTCGTTTATAGTTCTACTTTCTATTCTAGTTCTCCTATGCTTTTGGGTTTTTGGATTAGCTTCGAATTTAAACCCTAGGTATTTGGTTACTTTTTGTAAGGTTTGAGTAGAATTTTGCTTTGTTGGGTTTGGGTTATTTTTTTTTTCCTTTGTACTTTTTGAGGGACTTAGTAGAATTTTGTTTTGTTCGGTTTTGGTTTTTCTTTGTGGCTTTTTCAATTCAAGTATATATATATATATGTCAATTCTAAGTGTATGTTTCAATTGGGATTCTGTGGCAGCTATCAATGGCGGCGTCTTTGGGAAGAGAATGGGCCGGAATACAGCAGTTTCCTGCTGCTACTCAGACTAAATTGCATGAACTGTTGGGAAAGTTAAAACAGGAGGTTCAATTCTTCCCCTTTTGTTTTTACTTCCACTTATTCCATTGCATTCTTTCCAAGAATTTGGAGCTTGGATTAATTAGAACCTGAAGGAGCTAAATTTTGCATATTGGAGTTATGTATCTGCTTACCTGTGGTGAAATGTTTCCTAGTATTATTGATGGTAAAATTTTGTTGTAGAAAGTAACTACATTGACCATCCTTGTTATGGGGAAAGGTGGTGTTGGAAAATCCTCCATTGTGAACTCAATTATTGGGGAAAGAGTAGTTCCTGTCAGCGCTTTCCAGGTACGCTTTATGTTTCTATATTTTCTCATCATGAGGTGGGGAATGTATAGTAGGAATTCTTTCATCCGGTTTGGGATTGTAATTGTTTTCCAGTCAGAGACCCCTAGGCCGATATTGGTTTCACGAACAAGGTTAGGATTTACACTCAACATTATCGATACCCCAGGCCTTGTTGAAGGAGGATTTGTCAATGACCAAGCTCTTCGGATCATAAAAGAGTGAGTGTTACTTTAATGTTTTACGTGCTAAATTTTGACTCAACTGCAGTTTCGTTTATGTTACTTGCTCCACTTTAGGGTTGGAAATCAAGTTTCATCCATTCAAAACTAACATTACTCTTAAAATTCTGCTTCTTGTTAAACCGGATGGTAAATCTTTTTGCATCTGTCACAGTTTCTCATTCATTTTTGCTTAATATTAAGATCTAAATGTGGGAAATTTTTGTGCGCTGCTCTCTTGACAGGTTCCTTCTGAACAAGACTATAGATATTTTGCTATATGTTGATCGTTTGGATGCATATCGAGTTGATAATTTGGATAGGCAAGTTGTGAAGGCTATAACTGATGGTTTTGGCAAAGAAATATGGCGTCGAGGACTGGTTGTTCTCACCCATGCTCAGCTTTCACCTCCTGATGGACTCAGTTATGAGGAATTCTTCTCCCGAAGATCAGAGGCTCTTCTAAAAGTTGTCCGCCTTGGAGCCAGGATAAAAAAACAAGATATTCAGGTGTGTTACTTTCTTTAGTATTCACTGCTGCTATTCTCTTTAAAGGTGAATTCACCAATTAAATGATAGCAGTGTGCAAGAGAGATAGGATCTTAGTGGCATTGTGAATGGAATTGAGGAAATTGTTTACAAGAAACCTGAGAAATTTTAATATTTTCTTGTGCATTATCTGAATCTATCTAACATTACTATAAAAGTCTTTGGCATCAAAATAGTACTGGTACTGATTCCTGGGAGGATGATGAGTGTTTGTAACTGGATTTTGTTCATCAGTTCATTTTTCTGTTATTGATGGTGTTGGGATAGGAAATGGGATAGCTTAGAGAACTTGCAGAGAGGTTCAAGGTACACAACTCTAAGTATGCCTGGCCCATGAAAAAGATCAATCTAACTTTTTTTTTTTTTTTTAGCTTAACGGCACATCTATCCTAGCCTAGCCTACTCCTACTCCTAAGGGGAGGGGAAACCTACTCTATGGGGTGGCCCAACTGAGCCGGGGGGAACCTGATGGGGACTGAACCACCATCAGACCAGACGGGTGCACCACACACCCGTATGGATTTAGAACAAACCTCATATTAAGGGACATTGATGGGAGGCAAGGTTTGAACCCTTGACCTCCCACCCCACAATTAATGTGGTGGCCAACTCCACTAAAGGAAGTTGGTTGATCAATCTAACTAATATGAATACATTTGTTGCATGGCATATGGCGAGAGGCTTTGCTGTCACCATGGTGAACAGGTATTAGGCGACTTTTGCTGCCTAGTTGGCCATTCATAGTTTGTTTCTTTCTTTCCCTTTTTTTTTCCCCCAATAACATGTTGGGTATCTAACCTACATGCTACCCTGTTACACGGGGAGTCAAGGAGTTTTGCAAGTTAATTCTGAGGTAATGCTGCATTGATTTTACACACACACACACACACACACATATATATATATGGCAGTCCATGTTCTTCAAGTGCATTTGCAAAAATACAAAGGAGATGGAGTGCGAATAAAAAATGTGCTCTTCCTCTTTCTGTCACACTCTCATATATGTATAAATTTCATGTTCTCTTTTGTACTTAGGAGCTCCGAGATGGTTTTGTCCCTTATATTACATGTCGTATACTGCTCAAGTCAAGCTGGAGTAGGTCAAGTGTCAGTGTGGATGTAGTTATACATTTTGTGGATGTAGTGACAGGTTTGCATTTGTGAGCATTAAATGTGCAAGAGTTGGTGGCTGGAGGATTGATTGTGTTTATTCAGACTTCTGTTGTTTATTTTTATGTGTTTTCTCAGTGTGGCAGAAGTAAATAGTAGTAACAAACAATTACTCACAGCGCACATCTTTCGCATTCCAAGTAATTGAAACTAAAATTCTTAGTAAATTATGGCCAAAATGTAACTTCTAGTCTTCCATCCCTGTCCTTTTATATTTATACTTCATGTTTGCATGTTCTTTTGAATCTAACTTTTTCATTTTTTGCTTCAGAATTCTCCTATTCCTGTTGCTTTAGTTGAGAATAGTGGAAGGTGTAATAAGAATGAGAATGATGAGAAGGTTTGTTGCTGCCGTGTGCATCAATTTTCCATTTTTGTTATCTTCTGAGTCTCTTACATCTGATTCTACTTCTTTTTTTTTTTGGGTGGCAGGTTCTTCCTAATGGAACTGCTTGGATTCCTAATTTAATTAAAACTATCACTGATGTCGTCTTAAGTGGAGGTAGGAGCATTGTGGTTGATCGAAAGTTGATTGAAGGACCAAATCCTAATGACAAGGGGAAGTTAGTCATACCTTTGATTGCAGCCTTCCAAGTAAGCTCTGAAGTGTTTTTCTTTCCTTCCACAGAAGTTATTTGAATAGTATTCAATCTGATTCATCACTTTAATTTGTCCACAGTATTTCTTTGTCATCAAACGGATTCAGAAGTGGATAAGAGAAGATATTGCGCAAGAGGGTAGACCTTCATGGGCTTGAATTATCATCACTATGGAATACGCATATCCGCTTTCTTATGTCGAACTAATTTCCTGCTGGTGAAATCAGTGGCTGTGCGGCGTTTACCTTTGAGTTCGAGTTATCGGAGCACCAGTCTATGTACTTTTTTTTTTAAAAAGAAGTTTTGCAAACCAGCTTTCAATTCTATGTAGCCTTTCCTGTTTTTCCATTTCATGGAGCAGCTTTGAGTGTTAGGTAAATGTGTGCTAATCATTTCCAGCTTTGTGAACGATTCTTTATGTTGGCATTAGTCGCCCAGTTGCAGGGTTTCTAGCTTTTCTTCTTTTATGACTTGGAAGGCATTGCTACGGACGCTTCTGTTCTTTAATATCCTAATAATAATCAGTCATTCTCACAGTTCACTGTTCAGCAGATGGTTCGTTTTTCTTTTTCTTTCTTCCTTTTTTTTCTCGTCCAGAAAAAAATTGGGGCTCTTGTGAAATATTACAGGAAAATCTTATTTTCCTCGCTAGGGGTTTGTTGTTTTTTTTTTTCCCTGCAACGATAGATGTCCTGTAAACCTAATCTAGGAGAAGGGGTTTCCTCGCTAGGGGTTTGTTTGAATACCCCATTTTTCCAAATAATATTTTGCTATTCAGCTAGGCGGCTAGCTCTTTCAGGCTTTTGGCAAAACTCCCGGCAAACTTTGGTAACTTCATGGGGGTCCTAGCACGGCTTACAGTCTTTTTTTATTTTCATATATTCTTTTTAGAATTGCACGCCACCATCCATTCCTGTAAGGTCCATTTTCAAAGACAGGAATGTTATATTTGCATGAAGGTCAAAGAACACCCAACAAAAAAAAAAAAAATTACGTATCGCCGTATACGAGTTTTAAGTCTGGGCACAAAACGCGAATTGTACCCAATTCATAGTTGATTTTTTTTTTTTTTTGGGGAAAGAAATCACAGTTGGACTGAACTTAAGGGACCACAAGAATTTCACCTATTATTATACACAAAAATTGCACTGTTTTCATAAGAATAGTTCTTAATTGGTTCCAAAATAGCTCTTGACCATGCAAGCCGAATGGATTATGGCAGGAACGGTTGCAGGCAGTTGATGGCCAAGATTTGGTCAAAAAAAAATTATAAGATTTAAATTTTATCTTATATCTCGTTTTTAACATTATATGTGGAGTCCATAAATTTTTATTTTAAAATTACATGTTGTTAAAAATGAGTTACACCGAATACAAATAAAATTATGCTGTGTATATTATGCACATAACCTTCAAGAACTGTTGCTCCTGCCCCTGTCCAAGCCGAATTGGTCTGAAAATCACGTTGTCATTGGTATTGGGCCCCATTCTATTACCTTCTTTGGGCCCCTCTATCCTTTTGGTCAGACCCTTTCCTCTGCATGAATCTGCCCAACCAAGTCCGTCAACTCTTAATTAAAAAAAAAAAAGGGGTAAAAAGGGAAAACTGGAAGGGATATGTATAAATAGCAACTGCTACAGCCTACGGCGAACGGACACTTCATTTCTTTGGCGCGAAAGAACGGTAGTGACAAACTTCTGAATTCAACATCAACTTCTTCTTCATTCACGATCTCGGTGCAAGGTGCAACCCATTAAATCACATTCCATCTTCCTTATCTGCGTTTCTTCGTCGGTGTTGGACAAATGGGAGAAAATCCCAGTTGGGTACTTCAATCTGGTTGCTACTCCCCAACTCGCCTCCGCAGTCCTGTTGACTACGACTTTCCGGTACTGCACGGCACTTTCTTGATTCATTTTACCATGAGTTCCTAAACATCTTTAGTTTTGTAGTACTTTTTCTCAATGAACTCTTCATGCTTGTGTTCCATAAACTTCACCATATAATACTGAGTTCTTGAATCATTTTCACGCAGGGAGATAGATTTATACCCAATAGGAGCCTGATGGATCTTGATCATGCCAAGAGTTTATTGACAAACAGGACTAAAGAGTTGGAAAAGCCCAAATACAGTGTTAGTCGCTTTTTGTTCTTCTGGATATTCAGTTTTTCTTCACGTTAGTTTTCATTAAGTTCTTGAAGATTCGATTGCTGTATTAGTAATTTTTATGTTACTTTTCTTAATTTTATCTTGTTCATTGCTTGAAGTTTGAGATTAAACTATATCAGATATTTCAGATTATGAGTCTTTTTCTTGGGTTTAAGAACTCATCAAAACTATATTTAATGTGTGCATTAAGTTCTTCAAGACTCACGGTATTGCTCTCCAATTGTCTTTCTTCTTGTTTGAAGACGCCACTGAAACTAATGTACAAATGCTGATTGATCGATCTTGTTGGTGGGTTCTAAGAGCTAATTGATAACTAAAAGCTGGTTCCTCCGTAATTTGGATTCTTGTATTTTGTGTAGAATTTAACATATGTTAAGAGTTTTGAGGTCATTCTACATTCACTTCTTTGGTTTTCTTGATCAGGAGGAGTACAGCAGGAAATTAAAGGAGAATCTGACTCTAGATGTTGAAGGAAGGCCCTACAGAATGCTAGTCTTCAGGGGAAGCCCCAAATCCAGCAGAAAATCCTCGCGCCTTATTGATGAAATGCGGAGAAGTGACGAGGACACAACAAATACTAGGGATTCTAATAAAAATCGATCCTTCCCAAAGGTGAAATTATAAGTGTAGACTATTATAGATTATGCATGGTGAATTATGTGTTTTCTACGTTACCAGAAAAGTATGTTTTACTTTCCCTCCAACTAGTAATATTACATTCTTGAAAATTGAGATCTATTTCCCCAACCAGAAAGACACTGTTAGCAGAATTTTTTGCTATGTTAAATCTGTTTCATTTGCTTTGAAAGCTGCAGCTAAAACTTCTTATTTAGAAAAAGTTCTGGATTTTGTGATGCAGAAAGAAAGTCTTGTTTTGGATGCACCAAACTTGAGTGATGATTTCTATATGAATGTCTTGGATTGGGGAAGTGGTAATTTGATTGCTGTTGCTTTGGGCTCAGCCTTATACACCTGGAATCCTAGTAACAGAGCAATTCATAAATTATTGGACGTGGACAGTCAATGTGATTATCCTACAAGTCTAGCCTGGTCGGGGGATGCCAGAAAGATTGCTGTTGGACATATGTGCTCTGACGTACAGCTCTGGGATGCCGAGACTTCAAAGCTCGTACGCGTGGCTTCTTTTAGTCTCATATTTTTTAGATGAACTGACCGGTGATTATTACCTTCAAAAATTTGTAGATATTGAACATTGTGATGGTGAATTTCTTGCGCAGGTTAGAAGCCTAAGAGGCCATCAGAATAAAGTGGTATCTGTAGAATGGAATGGTCACATCTTAACATCTGGAGGCAATGACAAAGCTATTATTAACCATGATGGTACCAGTCTAATTAAGTCTTCTCATCTTCGATGTAATCTTTTGCAAGCATAATAAGCATGTAGCCTCGTTTGCTTAACCTGCATTTCTACGATTCTCTTTGGCAGTAAGAGCTAAGAAGAGTTTGACATGCTACTTGAGAGTACACACTAGGGGTGTCTGTAGTTTGAAATGGTCAAGAAGAAGCAACATTCTAGCAAGTGGGGGAGATGACAACCTTGTCTACATCTGGAACGCATCTAAGATGAGCTCATCACACTACATGTATCGCTTGAATGCTCACAGTGCTGCGGTCAAGGCCCTTGCTTGGTGCCCGTATAATAGTGATGTCCTAGCTTCTGGAGGAGGGCTTCTTGATGGCAGTCTCAAGTTATGGAATGTGCAGAAAGGAGTTTGCATTAACAGCATAAATACTCATGCCCAGGTCGGTCTAGAATAATCATAGTGATTACCAGTAAATTCTGTGATCACCTTTGGTAAATTCTGTAATCCAGTTATGATGAGTTCAAGTCTTTGATGCATGAAGATTGACTGCATTTGCAGAAATTTCGCTATCCATTAGTCCTGCTATCACTTTTGAGTCCCCGAGAGATGATAGTTGAATGCATTTTCTGAAACTTTCTGTTGTATCTTGAAGCCTGGTTCCTTTTGAAGACTCTGTCTATACGAACATATGAATGCTGCACATCACTAAGTTCGATTTCTCATATGGGTGCAGGTATGTGCGTTGCAATGGAACAGGCATCAGAAAGAGATACTGAGTGGGCATGGGTTTAGCTGGGGAAACACTGACTGTGGAAATCAGCTCTGCTTGTGGAAGTATCCTTCTATGTCCAAAATAGGAGGGTCAAGCAAAAGCGATTCCAGAGTTCTCCATCTTACTCAGGTGCCAAAGTTAGTCCATATAAATGAAACAAGAGCAACACTGTAGAAAACTAGTTGCCTGTTGAATCTAAAGATAAGCATGCTAAGAAATCTTAAATTTGATGCAGAGCCCAGATGGATTAAGAGTGGCGTCAGCTGGAGCAAACGAGACCATTAGCATCTGGGAAGTTTTTGGCCCACCTCAGGCTAATGAACCAAGAAGTTCAGGATTGGATAGCCTGTTAGCTTTCAGGGCATCCCCTATAAGATAGATAGATCACTTGAAAATTTCGCAAGACACTGAAAACAATCATCATCTCATCTCTTAGCGTATCTGAGTTCGAGTGTATATTTGTTTGACAGTTATTTCCACTGCAGAGTCTCCAATCACACAAGGTAGATCAACGGACACCTGAAAATAAATAGTATGCTGAAAATAGTTTTCAGTTATTTCCTACGTTTTTCTGAATATGCCTTTCTTTTTTATCTCTTGCATGAATTTTTCGAGTGTTAATACGACTGCAGAATCTCGCACATGGAAGGTTGACCATAACATGACATTATTTTGTTAGGAATCTGAATCTTCATTAGTAGCGGGAGCCAATTTCGGTTCATTATGCTCTGCCTTCGTCTTTTTCTCTTAGCACAATTCTTCAATACCCTCAAACCATCCCGTCTCATTTTATGATTACAGGTTTTATCGAAGAGAATTTTCATGCCCACATATCCTGGCCATACCATAACTAGAATCAATTAGGACTGCTTGCTTGGCCAGTTGCAGTTTGCAACAGGAAATACGCATACAACCACCCCGGGATGGATTTGGTCAAAATTGTGGTCTAAGTGTTTTTTTAACAGAAATGGACCACGGAAGTGTGTGCTTGTCCCCCAATCACCTCATATGCAAGTTCTAGTACTATATATTGTATTCGGAAGGGAACGCTTGACCTTGAGGAGGAGTTGATTCATTCAGCACTTTCTTTCTTCCTATAAAAAATAAAAAAGTGCTACTGCTACGCAGGGGGATCGATTCAAAAGCCAGTGAAGTCCAGTGCCGTGCAGACTGCTGGCGACCTTTCTTAAGGATAGTCTTTCTAGGAAACACATTCTTAGAGATACATTCTTAGGCTAACAGAAGATACAAGGCCATGCAGAGGCAGAGATGAAACAATAAACAGAAAGCAATGGCAATTATACAGTAAATATTCCATTTTGCTCAAGTGTATTGCAGTTGATTGGCAGATTTAGTTCCACATTGCCAGAAAACAAATGCTGGAAACTAGTACAAGAAATTGCTGATGCGTAGTATTATCTACTAGTGTGTGGGATTTTTCCCGAGGCCTTTGAGTTCGACATTGGTCCATTCAACGGATGCTGGTTAAGCATTCTCTTAGAAACAAACTCAGCTTCTTTTGATCTTCCTTCAGCTTCAAGAGCTACTCTTAACTCTTGAAGACAGCTTAAAGGCTGTTGAATTCCTTGCTCTAACAATTCATAGTAAAGTTCGAATGCCTCATTTACTCTTTTGATCTTACACAGACCATTTAAAACTGTGTTGCACACACCCAAATCAACTCTCTGACCACTCTTTGTGCCAAAAAGCAACATCTCACGAGCCTCTAATAGCTTTCTCTGCTTGCAGAGGAAAATAATTAACTCTTCCATATTAATTATATACCCATATTCATAGAGACATCTAACGACCTCAAAAGCTTTATCCCGCATGCCAGCTTTAAATAACACTATTACAGTATCTGTTGCTATATTCAGATTGTGTCTGATCTTTTTCTCTAACATTAACATCACCATGCTGAAGGATTCATGAGCACAACCCTTACTAACAAGCCGAGCTAGAGTTCGATGGAAAATAGACGTTCTAGGAAGATGAGAGCTCTTCAACATCTTCTCTAAAGTCTCATGAGCAAGAATCGGTTCATCCTTCTCCAAAAGGCCCTCAATTAGGGATTCATAAGTCTCAAAATCGGGTACAAAATCTCGCCTCAACATCAAAACCAAGATTTCAAAAGCAGCCTTAACGGTACCTTCTCTGCAATGGCCCATCATAATTGTTTTAAAAGCAGAAGCATCCTGTCTTCCCCTTTTCAATAGCTGCTTGAACACTTTCTCAGCCATCTCTGTCTTGCCACTTTCAGTCAAATACCGGAACATGGGGTTGTATGATGCAACTAGAGGTGTACACCCTGCATCATGCAGTAAGATCTCCTTCTCATATAACTCTCGAAACAATCCCTCTGCCTTCTCAAAATTCCCTTTCTCACAGAAACTCCGAATCAACATACTATATGTTGCTGAATCAGGGTGAACCTTCAACTCTGACATCTTCTGAAAAATTTTGAATACCCCATCTAAATTTCCGTCGCTGCAATGTGCATTCATCAGAGTATTAAAAGTACACGTATCAGGAACAAATCCTCCATTCTCTCCATCGCAACCATCCAATATCTCTTTTACCTTATTAAGCATACGCGCCTCACATAGTCCTTGCACAAGGGTGTTATAAGTAATCTCATTCGGTTTCAGCCCTCGACAGGCTATCTCCTCAAAAACGTCTAAAGCTTCATCAATCTCCAGCTTCTCACAATACCCTCTGATCAAAGTAGTGTACGTAACAATATTAGGACTCAAATTTGGACCTTTATTAAGCATACCCTTCATGACATTATGCGCAATCTTCACTCTACCGTCTTTACACAGACCGTCAATGATCGTATTATACGTAATTACATCCGGCTGGCAGTTAAACTTCTCCATTTTCTTAAAGAACCTAAATCCTTCATCAACCATAGAGTTCTTACAAAACCCTCTTATCAAAATATTGAAACTATACAAATCAGGCTCCACGCCATACGTCTCAAGCATTTCATCAAACAGTTCGAAGACCATGCCGGTTCTGCCCCTCTTGAGCAAAATTGAAAATAAATGATTGAACGTAATAACAGAGGGTGAAACCCCAATGGACTTCATGGTTTTGAATATCTTCAGGGATTCTTTAAAGAGCCCAGCTTCGCCAAAGGCGCGAATCAAACAGTTAAAGTGCTTATCCTCCAGCTGGACAGCCCCATTAGACTTTCTCGGAATGGATAAGAGAAAGTTCCGGGCGGAGTTGAAGTTTCTTGCCTGGCAAAGGAGCTCAAGCATGAGGAAGTAGGATTGAGGAGTGTGGGTGAATCCCGATTTGTAAGCCCAGTGGAAGAAATGGAGGGCTTTGGCAGGGGTTGTGATGAGGCGCAGAGTTTGAAGGACGGTGGTTTGGGAAAGTGAGGATTGGGCGAGTGAGGCTTGAAGATCGGTTGACCAGGGCCTGGCATTAATCAGTCTGGCCATGGTTCGGGCTCTCTTAGTTTTGGTAGATGATGATTTTGATTTGGATAATTGGGCATGGCCATTGCTTCTACCAACCGTAGCCTTGTGATTGCTGTTTTTGGCGGCGGTTTCTGGTTGAGATGAATGGTGTTTGATAAATGGTGAAGGAGGTGGACGTGGTGCTTTGCAGTTGCAGAATGTTTGGGCTCTTGGACTCAAATTGGCGGCCATGCTGAAATGTGTTGGGCGCGCGGCTGCTGGCGCCAGGCGGGTGTATTATAGGAGTATTTTACCATTTTCTTTTCTTTTTTTCACTGTTTGCTGAAATTGAAAGATCTTCTGGGGATTTAGAGAAAAAAAGAAGGGGGGGGGGGGGGGGGGGGAGAGCAAAAATTGTTGCTAGTTTGGAAGGTGAGCATATAAAGTTTAGAAATTGCTCCACTCCTTGCAAAAATTTGGACATTTAGTTCCACCACCAATTCCTTGTTTATTCAAGCATAAACCATCTGACCATGTAACACAGTACAGGAGATGAATACAAGCTAGTGTCCTTAGTTTAGGTTGTCATCCTAATCCTAATACAAGCTAGCTTCCTGTTTTTAGCATGTGAGTGATGCGATTGTTGATTGATCAAGTAAAAGTTGATTGGTTTAACAAATCCTTTTTTAACAGAAAAAGGAGCATAGATATTATTGATATTTTATTTCTCGTTCAGCACCATTACATGAGATCGTTGCCAGTTTTCGAGCATATAAGAGAAGATACATTTGACTAGCCCGAAATAAACTTTAATGGAGCGGTCGATTATGGACAAGTTGGCCATTTCAGACCACAAGCTTCAAGAGTTTTTTTGGTATTGGGATTTTTTATAATCTTGCCGTATGCTGGATCTTTGATAAAATTGCAAAGGCACGGCTCCTGTTCCTTGGCATTTGTGCAGCATTCTTTGGTCGGTGGGGTGCCGTTTACGATGGAAGGCAGGCATGGACTCAATGCTTGAGGATTGCAGCCGGCTGCCTCCGCCTCTTGGATTTGCCCCAGACCCACCAGCAACAGTACCACCAAGCACCAGCACAATGCAACTCCAGAGGATTTCATCATCATTATGAAAAGCAAAAAGTGCAGAAGAGAAAGTTAAATGAAATTCTGTAGATGGCTTCAACTGTTTCTTGAAAATTTTGCTCTGCTGAGTAGTGCATTTATAGTTGTAGATAGCGGGCATTGGCTCGAGGATCTCATGAATCAGTGAATAAGAGGACAAGGCCAATAACGCGTAGTGTCCCGTTCACTTGTTCGGCCAAAAATGAGAAAGATACAAAGCGGGTAATTTCTTTCCAACAAATTACCGGAAAAAAACAAAGGAAAAAACGCCCAAAACCACAAAAAGCCAAAAGCTAATTAATCCTCAGAAGTGAATCAGCAACAGACGTTATCCAAGTTTTGAGAAGTGGGAGTTAATCTTTAAGCAAAATTTCCCATAAACACAAAAAGTCATAAGCTAATTAATTCTGATGAGTGAATCAGCAATAGACGTTATCCAAGTTTTGAGAAGCGGGAGTTAATCTTTAAGCAAAATTTCCCAGAAACACAAAAAAGCCAGAAGCTAATTAGTCCTCATGAGTGAATCAGCAACGGACGTTATCCAAGTTTTGAGAAGCGGGAGTTAATCTTTAAGCAAATAATGAGTGAATCAGCAACGGACGTTATCCAATTTTTGGGAAGTGGGAGTTAATCTTTAAGCAAAATTTCCCAGAAACACAAAAAATCATAAGCTAATTAATCCTCATGAGTGAATCAGCAACGGACGTTATCCAAGTTTTGAAAAGTGGGAGTTAATCTTTAAGCAAATCATGAGTGAATCAGCAACTGACGTTATCCAATTTTTGGGAAGTGGGAGTTAATCTTTAAGCAAAATTTTCCAGAAACACAAAAAGCCAAAAGCTAATTAATCCTCATGAGTTGATCTTTAAGCAACGGACATTATCCAAGTTTGAGAAGTGGGAGTTAATTTTTAAGCCTTTAAGCAAAATTTCCCAAAAACACAAAATGCCAAAAGCTAATTAATCCTCATGAGTTGATCTTTAAGCAACAGACGTTATCCAAGTTTTGAGAAGCGGGAGTTAATCTTTAAGCAAAATTTCCCAGAAACACAAAAAAGCCAGAAGCTAATTAGTCCTCATGAGTGAATCAGCAACGGACGTTATCCAAGTTTTGAGAAGCGGGAGTTAATCTTTAAGCAAATAATGAGTGAATCAGCAACGGACGTTATCCAATTTTTGGGAAGTGGGAGTTAATCTTTAAGCAAAATTTCCCAGAAACACAAAAAATCATAAGCTAATTAATCCTCATGAGTGAATCAGCAACGGACGTTATCCAAGTTTTGAAAAGTGGGAGTTAATCTTTAAGCAAATCATGAGTGAATCAGCAACTGACGTTATCCAATTTTTGGGAAGTGGGAGTTAATCTTTAAGCAAAATTTTCCAGAAACACAAAAAGTCAAAAGCTAATTAATCCTCATGAGTTGATCTTTAAGCAACGGACATTATCCAAGTTTGAGAAGTGTACTTTATCACACTCGTTCTCTTGTCTGTTCATATGCCAATTTACTATGCAAAATTTGAATCTGTTATCTGTGTCTGCATCTGTTCGGATTTCTATGACCTATGAGCTCAGTCCTGTGGCTAAGTTATTCGAGTCGGGCCGGCAAGGGCCTGGACGATTAGATAACGAACCACGGTAGTCTGTTCGGGGATTTTGGGTATTGAGACCCTTGATTCCGGGTATACTCGAGTATTACCATTTTGTTCGTTTGAGGTGAGCGGGCCCGGTAAAGGGGTGTTTGGTGGACGGAATTCGGTGTAAAGAGGGGTCTACGGACGTTTGGTTCTATATACGTTGACGGAGAGTCAACCGGTTTGGATCAAGTACTGCGCTGGAAATTTAGCTCCTCCTGTAGAGCCACCCGTATCCTTCTGATTTGAATCATTGCAGTTCCTTTGCTTTTACATCTGCTATGTGTATCTGATTTGGTTAACAATGTGTGAAATGCCATGATTTTTCTGCTATGATGTTTGGATACCTCATGGAGCCGCAAGCTCACCCCTTTCTGTTCCTTTGTATTTCCTTACATGGGGAAAATTAAAACCCTTTTGCGTCTGGCATTTGACAAATGCCTGCCAAATTGAGCTAGTTGAACATATCCTTTACTGTAATTAACTCATGTAGTCAAAACCCATAAGTGTACTTTGGGGCGTCTTTCTCTTTTGATTGGCAAACCGTGCTATATGTATTAACTTTTGAAAACTTTTGTATGTCATTTTGGATTGTAATCGCTAAAGTTCAGATGTGAATGCTTTTCGTGCTTTCTTTCGGTTTGGGTTCTGACGGTCGGTACTATCATTGGGGCCGACTCCGGAATTTCATTTTCTTCTATTTTGGGTTATGTTGCCATTTTGACTTGCTTGCCGGCGCATTGGTATAGTTCCGGAACGCTATTAGATGACGTAAACGGCCCATCCGCTAGTCCTGGCCGAGAGCTCGGAGCAGGCACATCGCTAACCCCTTTCGGTTACGCACTTTAGGCGAAAGTTGGCAAGGCTTGTCACAGAACACAAAAAGCCAAAAAGCCTAAATCATCTAATCCTCATTGAGATTGAATCTTTAAGCAACGGACATTATCCAAGTTTGAGAAGTGGGAGTTAATCTTTAAGCAAATCATGAGTGAATCAGCAACGGACGTTATCCAATTTTTGGGAAGTGGGAGTTAATCTTTAAGCAAAATTTCCCAGAAACACAAAAAGCCAAAAGCTAATTAATCCTCATGAGTTGATCTTTAAGCAACGGACATTATCCAAGTTTGAGAAGTGGGAGTTAATCTTTAAGCCTTTAAGCAAAATTTCCCAAAAACACAAAATGCCAAAAAGCTAAATTAATCCTCATGAGTTGATCTTTAAGGCAAAACGACGTTATCCAAGTTTTGAGAAGCGGGAGTTAATCTTTAACAAAAATTTCCCAGAAACACAAAAAATCATAAGCTAATTAATCCTCATGAGTGAATCAGCAACGGACGTTATCCAAGTTTTGAAAAGTGGGAGTTAATCTTTAAGCAAATCATGAGTGAATCAGCAACTGACGTTATCCAATTTTTGGGAAGTGGGAGTTAATCTTTAAGCAAAATTTTCCAGAAACACAAAAAGCCAAAAGCTAATTAATCCTCATGAGTTGATCTTTAAGCAACGGACATTATCCAAGTTTGAGAAGTGGGAGTTAATTTTTAAGCCTTTAAGCAAAATTTCCCAAAAACACAAAATGCCAAAAGCTAATTAATCCTCATGAGTTGATCTTTAAGCAACAGACGTTATCCAAGTTTTGAGAAGCGGGAGTTAATCTTTAAGCAAAATTTCCCAGAAACACAAAAAAGCCAGAAGCTAATTATGCTCATGAGTGAATCAGTGAATCAACAACAAATGAGAAGCGGGAGTTAATCTTTAAGCAAAATTTCCCAAAAACACAAAAAGCCAGAAGTTAATTAATTCTCATGAGTGAATCAGAAGCGAACATTATCCAAGTTTGAGAAGTAGGAGTTAATCTTTAAGCCAAATTTCCCTTAATCCTCGTGACTGAATTAGCAATGGACATTATCCAAGTTTTGAGAAGTGGGAGTTAATCTTTAAGGAAATTGGAGTTAATTTTTTAAGCAAAATTTTCCTTAATCCTCATGAGTGAATTAGCAATGGGCGTTATCAATGTTTTGAGAAGTAGGAGTTAATCTTCAAGCAAAATTTCCCATTCAGATTGTAATTTTTAAAAGTTTTTGTTAAAAAATATACCGTAACAATATGATATCTGTGAAATAAAAAGATCATTAAAAATGTCTTGGAAAATATTTTAAAATTTTTTCTAGAAAAAACTCACACTCCAATTATTAGTTGTTACTGTTTATAATTAAACGAAATGCTTTTATATTTTAACCGAAGATTTAAATCCATAAACTGACTAGTACAAAGAGTATAAAATTACGCCTCAGTATAGATTAGATACTTTCGAAGATGTTGCGATATATGTTAAAATTTTTACAGTAAATGTCAGTTTGAATAGAATGTATTTTGGAATGTTTTAAGAAATTAAAATTTTGTTGAGATATTTTTTAAAAAAATTATAAAAATTTGCCGCCTCCCACTGCCCCTCTCCTCCTTCCTCTTTCTCCCCTCTCCTCTTTACTCACGAGTTTTATTTGTAAAATATATTGAGTTACATGTTTGAAAATTCCAGTTGCTATATCTTCAATTTAATTCCATGTTGTACGCAATAATAGCTACTGTATGGTGCGAGAATGATTAAAAAAAAAAAATTCTTCAGAAACAATATTGAGTTACATGTTTGACAAATTTCTTCAAAAAAAAAAAAGTCGCAAAGGTATTATCGATATCACTTCCAATTCAACGCCATAACATGGAAGTTGCTTAGCTTTTGGGCACAGAAGAAAATGCACAAATACTAGACCCGAAACAAACTTGTTTCAGGAGTAGTTAATTTTTGACAAGTGGACTAGTTTAGACCACAGGCTTCAATAGTTTTTCTAGCATAGGGATTAGGATTGTTCAGAGGGTCCTCTGGCTCTTTGAGACCTATGTTTTGAAACTCGGACCGGACAATGACTCGGTCGAGGTCAGGGGTCAGGGGTCAATGGGTTCGACCGGGGTCGAACCCATCTAAGAACCGGGTGACATCATCATGATGTCATAAATATGTTTAATTTTAAAAATTAATATGCTATGTAAAATTTCTAAAAATGTAATAATCTTGAGAAAGGTATGTTCATGTATATTTGGTGGTTCTAAGATATTTTACAAGAAAATACAAATAAAGTAATATAGTCAAGTAGCAATCTATATCATTTAATCATATTCAACAAGTTTAGAAGTTAGAACTAAATTAGAGGCCTTATTTGAAAAATAATACTAGAATTTAGGGCAGAAGCTACAAATTATAAAGATTTTTAGGCATGTTTACAGTTTTCTATCACTCTAGGGGTCAAACCATAAAATTGACAAAACTTTGAAACCCCAAGCTGATTTCCCTAGATCTTTCCGTTCTTTTTTCTCTCAAAGTCTCGTAGGCCGTCATCGTCCTCTCCATCCCATCCTTTCTTCTCCAGAGTACAGACGCATTCCTCCTTCTGTTTCTTTTTTTTTTTTCTTTTGTCCCTTTTTCACTTCTATATCTTTGCATTTCTTTTCTATTTACCACATGAAAATCATCAACACTATTTTTTTTGTTGGGCGAGAATCATCAACTCACATTAAGTTTCTTCTGTCAAATGCTGAAGCTGGGTCTGCCAAAGGAAAACGTGGCTCAACTATAAATGATTTCTAGACACAGTCTGGAAAATCATCAATTTCTCTTCCTTTTTTTTCTCAATTCTCTTAATTTTAACTTTAGATCTTTCAATATTTGTGTTAGAATAGCCATATGTGACTATACCACTGCTGTTGCCGTCGAATCTGCACTCAAGGATCGATATTCATGCTGAAAATTTTGGGAGAAACATAGCAGAAATTGGATGTTAGAAAAAAAAATCTGGTAAGAATAGCAGAAATTGGATGCTCAAAAAGAACCGGGTTTTCCCGGTTGTTCCAAGTTTCCGGTCAAACCCGGATTTTGACCGGTTTTGACCGAGTCTTTGTCACCCGAGTTTTTGAACAAACTCGGACCGGACATGTCTCCGGTTCCCGGTTCAACCGGTCGAACCGGCCGGTCCGGTCCGAATTTAAAAACATGGTTTGAGACAAGTGCAAATGCAAGGCTCATTTTTGGTGACCTTTTTTTTTTTTTCCTTTTCTTTTGGGAAAGAGTAAAAGTGCGGGGAAAGTTGAATGAAATTTTTAGATGTCTTCAGTGATTTTTCGAAAACGTTCTTTGTTATCCTTATAGATAAAAGGGTAGTTGGCTGAGGAAGTGAATATTAAAGAAAAGGCAAAAAGGACAAAGGGTCAAATTTATTATGTAACTGAGACCTTGAAGAGCTGGTCATTACATCCCAGAGCACGCACCCTGTTGCATTAACTTCTTAACCAAAAATGAGAAAGATACAAAGTCGGCCATTGCTTTCCACCAGAAAATACCAAATGTATTAAATAATAAAAAAATAAAAAAAATATACAGAAAGACAAGAGCCAAAAGCTAATTGACTTTAATGGATGAATGAATAATGGGCCTGAGTTTATGATATACCCATTTAGCGCAACAAAATGCCTGCTTCAGCCCCCGTAGGCCATTGTGAGGCCCACAAGTAAATGGCAACCAACCCAATCAATTTCAGTCCAAACCCGAAAGCTCCACAACTCTGTCGTACACTCGTACTCAACAGTCACCGCAAACTGTGAGCCGGTTTTTCATTTTCTTCGCCTCTCTCCCATTTCAGCTCGCCGCCGGACCCCAGTGAAAGATCCGTCCCGAAAACCCGACTCAAGGAAAAGATGCTTCGACACGCCCCACGATTGCTTTCAAGAGCCACCTCCTCCGCCATGAGATGGCGCCGCCCATTCTCCACCAATGTTCCGGCCGAGACTCCCGTTGACGCCAAGTTCGTCGAGTCTTGGAGATCGACCATCCCAAACATTGAGCCTCCGAAGACACCCTCCGCTTTCATGGCTCCTCGACCTCCGACGCCGTCCACCATCCCTTCCAAGCTCACAATCAACGTCGTCCTTCCTTACAACTCCATTTTCTCCGCAAAAGAGGTAATTACACCCATTCATTTTCTACTTATGAATAGATTGTGATGCTGTATTGGCGTTACATTTTTTAAAATTCCACTTATTAGATCTTTAGTTTAGTTCCTTGTTCTGTGCAATAATAGCTAAGATATAGTGTGACAATGAACGATTTTGGAAGTTTATATTGAAAGAGGAAGGTTGTTGGCCAAAGAAATTCTGAGATTCTGACAAAATTTTGTCTGGAAGTCTCAATGCCCTGTTATGGAACAGAATTAATTTTGGAATTTCAATTGAATAGCATTTTGGCTATGATGTACGGTAGAAGTTGGAAACTTTCCCTTGATAAGGAGCTGTTGTTATGCCATTAGTTCTTCGAGAAAGTTACGGTTTGAGTTGCTGATGCCCTTCTCATGAAGTTATGTTTAATAGGTAGTTATTGATGAGCTACATGTGGGAGATTAGGGGTGGGTTTGTGGCTGTAAGTTTAAATGCAATAGTATTTTCTTGAAGACAAGAAAACTTTTTTAAATTGGCAAAGCACGATGAAGTGGCATATATTGAGCTAGCACAAAGGTTCCTCTGGTATCATCTGAAAAGCGGTCATCAGAAAAGAAATCTCACGTGATCATCTGGAAAGAATGCTGTTGAATTGCTCATACAGGAAGAAAAGAGAAATTTGTTGAATTACTTGCAAGTTAGGTGACAGGGAAAGCATCTACAGTTTTGTTCTGTGGTCCATTTCCACATCTCAAGAATTCCATTGAGTAACACTCTGCTTCTAAGGTGTCTAGGCTAATGATCGTAGAAGGTGCATAGCTCATTGTACCTGTCATGGCACATGGTAGCTTATGACTGGTTGAAAATTCAGAAACTATGCGAAGTAGGCTTGTCAACTCTAGTGCTAGTCATTGGTATGTTTATCGAACATATATAACTGCGACTGTAGAGATGCCACACTGGATAGGCACTTGAGAGACTAATGATTTTTTAACCTACCATATGGCTTTCGACTTCCTTCTTACTATGTGTTTTCGAGTTTACTTTTATTTCTTTCTGTCTTTTATTTTCTGAGGAAAACTAGAGTGCTTGTGTTGCTAATATGACAAACTAATCGTAGACATACATACTAAAAGGGTTTTTTGTATGAGCTGTTAACCAGAAGGTATGAAAGGGTTATCAAAGCCTGGCAAGCTTATCTGTTGGGTGATTGCTAATACACACTAAAATGAGCAATATGTTGGAAAGTACAATTTCCTTCCATTTTTGTGTCAGACCATCTACCTGTATCTACTGCATAATGCATTAATATCAGTTGCTCAATTTATATGGGAGTTATCATTAAGACCATTATCTGGAAGGTGCCATAAGGTAAATATCAAATCTAAAGTATTCTTTATCGGGTTGGTTTATCTTATGATAAATATGTAAGCAAGATGGTGCATTGGGGAGGTGCAGTGTTCCAAATGTTCCAGAATCTTATGTTAGGCCCTCTTCCCGTCTTAATGGTTCTGATAGTTCTGTAGTTTGGTGTTATAGCCTAAACTTCAAGAGGATTTGCCCTTTGATATTATAATAGGGTAAAATTACAGGAGAAGAATCTTGTATCTGGAGACGACAACTCTGGAATACTAGTGGGTAGTTTGTCCAGGGGAAAAGAGTTGCATACTGGGCAGCTACAAGCTGCTTATACAAATGGTGTTGACCCATCTGCATTTAATTAGATGGATAGTGTCTTGACACTTTCTATCCTTCACAAATTTGCTTGAAACCCTTCTTTGGTAGTTATGCATTTTGGTTTATGGCCTAAAGATTTAAATGATTTGCTTTTTGTTATCACAATAGGCTATAAGCTGCAGAACACGAGGATCTCATTTTGGTGGCTTTTCCTCCTTTCTTTCAGGTTGATATGGTCATTGTCCCTGCAACTACCGGGCAGATGGGTGTGTTGCCAGGGCATGTAGCCACAATTGCAGAGCTGAAGCCAGGCGTCTTATCAGTTCATGAAGGCAATGATGTGACTAAATACTTTGTAAGTGGTGGATTTGCATTTATACATGCAAATTCAGTCGCAGATATCATTGCTGTGGAGGCTGCGCCTGTTGACCAATTTGATCAAAACCTTGTTCAAAAGGGCCTTGCGGAGTTTACGCAGAAACTAAGCTCTGCATCAACAGATGTGGAGAAAGCTGAAGCTCAAATCGGGGTTGACGTACACAGCGCTCTTAATGCTGCTCTTACAGGTTAAGGCTTCCAAAGAGACTAAGTCCGAATCCATTCTGTTTATCTCCTATTTTCAGTCTTTGCTTGAGTGACTCATTTGTACCTAACTTGGAAAGGCAATTTTAAGTTTGTTTTATCTGTACAACTATCTTGCTGTCCGATCTTATACTGGAAGTTAAATAAGCATTAGGATCAAGCTGAATAACGTTGTGTTTTGTCAGAATCTCATGCGACATCCTCTATACTAAATTGAGGGAATCAATTGGAATATACTAGCATTTTTCTGCTGAATTTTCTCCAATATGAATGCTTTGCCGTTTAGCATATGTTTGTGTTATTGATCCTCATAGTCACCGGCCCTTATTATTGTCATCAGTTTATAAGTCTCTCACTGAAATACTTAACGAGGGCCTAACCAGGCATGGGAAGTGTTCCAAACACCAGAAGCTCTTTGCCACAAGATTTCAAGCTTGTATGGTCAGCACATTCTTAGCCTTCCCCCTTAGAATAGCAATTAGCCGACATGATTTTTCAACTTGTAATTTGGTGGACTTCATGCTAGTATTGATGCCTTTTTAAAAAAATTAAAAATTAAAAGGAGAAACACACGACAAGTATTACAATTTCTTTGCATCAACAGCCATGGAAAGAGCTAAATTCCTTGATATTGCATCCATTAGTTCAACCCACTCCTTGATATTGCATCCATGGAATATATTCACTACCAAAAGAAAAACATACATGCGTGTTCATAAAACAGCATTACACCCCTTCCAGTTGCCACTCAAGTGGCCTCGATTAAAACTTTTTTAGGAAAACAAAATCACGCATAAGATCCATAACTACTCAAAACAAAATTATTTAGACTCTGCATCTTCAAGGTACATCTCCACTGCTTCATTATTTGCCATCTCATCCTCTTTCTCCTCATTCTTCCTCCTCTCTTCCTCACTCCCTCTCTGCAGCTTGTATTTTGGCGGCTTCAAGCCTGGAACTGACTGATTCCCACGATACAAGCTTCTCCATGAAGGTTGAAATAAAATCAGGCCGTCGATTCTGTAAAGAAAATCATGAAAGTAATATTCTCACATTATTTATGAATCAGTTCATTGTAGAGAAGCCCGCAGGCAGGAGCTCTACTCTTAAGGGGAGAAAAGGAAGAAGAAGAAGAAAATGATCACTAATTTCATCAAATGGGACTGACCTGGAAGTCAAGGTAGTAAGCATGCTGTCAAAAAGCAAACCAAAATTAGGATAAGAATAATTAGTTGTTTCTCAAAGAAAGAAGAATCGGTAAATCATATCTGTATTCAGTATCAGCCGGGAAACAATGAATTTACCTCCCAAACATCAATAGTCAGAAGCGGCTGCAATACATCAAGAATAATAATATTGTCAGAGAATCAACACTAATTGCAAGAGTAATTGAGTAATACTACCTTTTGCTTATAACAATAAGTTCGATCTGGGCATTATACATGAGGTGAATTTCAGGAAAACTTAATGCTTGATTTTTTTTTTTTTAAATTACGAAAGCAAACTTGTGACATGAATATACTCACATAATAGTCCCAAACCAGGGGGTTCACAGCATTAGGACTCTTGACTACTACAAGTTTTTTGTCCTCTTCTGATGGACGAGGATTCACTGCATTTCCCACATTGAGTCTATTTACTTTATCTATAAGAAACAAAATGGAAGAGCTGTAAGTCACTTGCGCCTTGAAATCCTTGATACATTCAAGCTATGCTAATGGAACAAATGATTACCGCAATAACCAGCAAGGAGGGGTTTTCTTTCTTTTACATTATAATGTGCCTTTCTTTTTTTCACCTTCAATTCCCTCTTTTAGTCTTAGTTTTTGGTGGGTGAGGGAAGCAAAGGGAGAAGAATGTGTTATGATGAAATTGCTTACACACAAGCCAAGCCCACCCAGAACCAAATTGTGTTGCAGCAGCTGCCTTGAATTCTTTGGCAAATTGTTCGAAGGAACCAAAATCCCTGATTATTAGCTCTAAGAGCTCTCCAGACGGCTCTCCTCCACCTCCTGGTTTTATTGACTCCCAGAAGAAATCATGGTTCCAAGCCTGTATTAGTATAATTAACTCAACTAAGAATCTGCAATATAACATTTAACAAGCAAAAGAGGCAGGCAGGTTAAAGGTAGTTTGAAGCATGCATAGATCTCAAATCATGTGAAACATAATCTTGCCAAGCAAAAGAAATAAATATAAGCATGTTTAAATTTGTAAATACGATTTTCAGTTTATCATCATTTAGTTCCAAGGACTTATGGTAGAGAACATCAACCTTGTTCAAATAAGAAACCATTGAATTGGACAACCAAGAAATATTCCCAACCAAATATGAAAGAACAATAAAACAAAGAAAAACTTGGCACATTAAGAGCTAAAGACGAAGGTACTAAGTGACATCACCTGTGCGGCATTATTGAAGGGTGGAAGAAGATCCCCATTGTTGTATGTGACTCGTATAATGTCTTCTAATGTCATTCCATCCAATTCAGTTCCAACTATTTGCTTGTTCAGATTCTCCACATAAGCTCTGTGATGCTTACCCCAGTGGTATTCCATTGTATTACGACTCATGACAGGTTCCAAAGCATCCTTATTTAAAAAAAAATGTAAAAGAAATAGCACATTAATATGTAATACTAAACAACAACTAAAAGATCAGTCGGGGGCTGAAAACAGCCCAAATATCATGGTGAAATAAAATTAGCTTGGAATTACTCAGGGCATTTTCAGGTATGTTTCTGGTGAAGATTAGTGAAAGACAGCCAAAGACAATGACCAGCTAAGATATGCCCAATAAATCCAGCAAAAGGCAAGTTGTAAACTTGATTTGTTCATAAATAATTAGCATATTGTATCAACATACGGAAGTTGGTTTGACCGGGTAATGTGAACAGGGCTTAAGGCCAAATACCAACCAAGATGGCTAAATCATCATGCCTTTTTAATTGAGTTGCTCCAAGGTAGCCTGAATGAATTAACTGACCAACCAACCCTGATTCAACACGTATGATGAGAAAACAAAATTTGTGTATTGAAATTCAAGACAACAATGCACTTACCAGTGGGTATGGTGGAGGCTTTAAGTCAAATTTTGCAGTAATTTTAGGAGGACCAGCCTTTCTCAGACACTTTCTCTGCAACACAAGGACTCAACCTCAAAGAAAACTCAATAAATGAAAAAATCACATTCAATTGACAAGAAAATATTGCTTCCCAACGTTCAGTTCTTGTTCCAATGTTAGACCCATGAATTGAGCTCATCTTCTACCACTTGTCCTAGATTCATTTTAACTTGTAGAATCACTGAAACTGCAACTGAACTACACATAGGTTGGTTATACTTGAAAAGCGTAGCTAAACAAAACATAGCCGCCTAGAATCAGTATACAACTCGCTTCCACCTACTGGAGTCCGCATATGTGCTGCAAATATCGATGTATATATGCAAATGAGAAGTAATTCAGGACCAGAAAATAGCCCCTCGGAACAACACGTGAAAGTCGCAACTCGAGATGCAATATCCAACATATGCATTCAATCAAACACTAGCAAGGCATCCAACTGATGTCCCATTTCATTCAACCATAGAAAACAAAAAGAAACGCAAAGTTTCCGTTTAAAATTGAAAGTTCACAAACTAATACTAACAATTCATGTAACATAACCAGATGGAGATGCAGAAAACGCACCTCAATCTTTTTCCATTGAAAGCCCCGAGTTGAACCCCGAAATCCTTCTGCATAAATACAACAGACAAGAACAGTTCTTTAGTAGTGATAAATCCACACATACATGCCAAATAAATAATAAATAAATAAATTCACAAAATCAAAGAGGTAAGCAGAGAGATGAAGATGGCGACCTTGGGAAGTGAGAAAAGCAGAAATTGGCGGAGTAGCATATGCAGTTGTGGCCATCATATTGCTGGCTACTCTCTCTGTGTAGTCGAAATCGGTTTTAGAATTAGGGAGGATAAGACCCTGAAAATGCCGTGGTCGGTACTGGTTGGTTCTACTTATTTAGTAGCGGTCTAAGTAGCAGTAGGGTTCGCGGCTCAGGAGAAAAACGCAGTAACTTCGGGTCGGTAGCTCAACTTGTACGGCGTGGAAGTGTGTGGAAATTGCAATTTGTACTTTAAGCAAGACGACATCCACAATATATTAGTATATGCTACTGCAACTAGTAAATACATTACTATGTGCTGTATTTTCAACCCGAAAGATGAAAATAACATATATATATTTGTATATTTTATGATTTTTTTTTTAAAAAAATCAACTTGTATCATAAATATATTTCTAATTTTTTTATTTTTTAATACTCCAATTTAGAGATTTATGTTGAACCGAGATACAACATAGAAAATACCTGCAAATATTTTGACTAGTCATGCATGAGTATAATTTGACAATTTATTATGTTTATCCAACATAGAAAAAACCATCAAACGATTTGATTTAGTCATGCATGAGTCAACACAGAAAAGAATGTTGAACTTGAATTTGAATTGAAATATATGAACTGGGATGTAGATTTTACAAAAATACAAAAAAGAAAAGATAAGAGAAGAAAAAAAAAAACAATTATCTCCATTTCATCTTAGTTGCCGACAAGGTAATAGCTAGATGTTTTTTGAGTTATATCTCGTGTTAATAATCTCCTTAAATTTAAAAAATAAAGTTATTAGAAAAAATAAAGTTAATAACACTTTGCCCCCTGAAACTAGGGATAGTTATGCTTTATTCCCTCAATCTTAAATATATACACTTTACTTTCCAAGAAGGCTAATAAAAACTAGAAATATCCACAAAAAAAAAATTGAGTGTAATGATATTATTTATAACTCAATATCATTTCATTTCATTGCTAAAAGATTTATATCTTCTCTATCATATCAATTATACAAAAATATCAAACTAAAAAAATACCAAAATCATTTTTAAAGTAATTTTTTATAAATTTCATTTATTTAATCTTTCACACTAATATCATTGTCATTTTTGTTTATCAAATTAGTCAAATATGAAATTCTTAATCAAATTTGATAAAAATGGTTGATATGCCTAATTTTAAACTCAGAGAAGGAAAATGGAGATTAAATCAAATTTTATTTTTTGAGAAGAAAGTATAATAATAGTTAACTATAAATACATGAACAGAAAATGACAATGGTATTACCCTAAAAGTTCGCATAAATTAAAATAATAAAAGGCTGTTTCTTAAACAAAAAACAAGTTTTGTATTACCTCCTTTTCAAAAAAAAAATGGTATCTCTATTTATTTTAGTATTGTGTTGTTTATTCTTTTTCATTTAACTTAAATTATAACAAATTGGAGAAAGCATATATAAAAGTGAATACTAACCGACAGGAAAATTTTTAAGGATATAAACTAAATTTAACTTTTTCAATTTGATATTGTTATATAATTGATATGATAGAAAAGATGTAATATTTTTTTAGCAATGGAAGGAATTAATACTTTTTTTTTTATCGAAACGATAGATAGCTTGCATTAATATTGCCAAACTGTACAATGGAAGGAATTAATACTAAGTTATAGATAATTTCATGAATATATGGACAATAACGTCATTGCACTCTCTCTCTCTTTTATATATATTTTTAACTTTGACTAGTGTTCATGGTGGTGATTAAAGTGTAGATATATATATTTAAGGTTAAGAGAGATAAAGTGTGACTACTCCTAAGTTTGGCCGGCAAAGTGTCATTGACCCTCAGAAATATAGTAGGTAAGTCAATGCTGATGCGTGCATGGTTTTATGCCTATAAGCATGAAATTAGGAACTGGCTTCAAAACCTCGTCTGAGGGAGGAAATGCAAATATATTTTACTTTCTATGGGGCAACTGGGAGGGCGAAGAGACAGTGTATATAATCAATTTTATGGGACGAAATTTGGAAAAAGTTTTAAACTCAGATATTGGATGATTTCTGCAATGTCTAAGCAATTGCACCCCTCAGGGAAATTGGTTACTGTTTAAATGGATAGATTTTGTCAAGTCGTGACTTTCTGCGAAGAGCTGCCACCCTTTCAGCACCGCCTTTATAATCAGTACATTCCCGTCCAAGTTCACAACCCACCTGCCATTTTCTTTGTTCTTCAACAGGTTAATTAGTTCATCATCCCATTCGCTTTGTGAATCACCAGAGACATGCACTTCTGTATCACAGCACAGACATAAAATCAATTCTTTTTCTAGATTGTTTTTGTTTAGATTCGATATTCCACATTGTTGTGATCGTACCTTTTTTTTTTTTTTTTTTCTTAATTTTCTTTTACGTAGGATCCGACTAGGCCTCCTGAAATTCTGTGTCTCAATCAAAATCCATAATGCCCCCTAAACGCTCAGGTCTCTTCTATACTCTAAGGGGTTTCTGTTTTAATACTCCTATATATTTTCTTTAAAAATATCCATCATTTGATTTGTTTACTAGCGTTCGTGTACTTTTCTACTAGAACTAATTCGTATGAGAAAGTGTAAAAGTGAAGTGGAATTTTTTATTTATTTTATTTTTTTGTTATAAATATTTGTACCTTTTAATGCATGCAGATGCAGGCCCGAGTAGTACACGCAGGAGGAAGATGAAAGACGGTGTTGGTGGTGGTGATCAAAGCTTAGTGCCAGCGGCAACCGGGGGAACACCTCCTCTTCCTCTGCCGGCGGGGGCAACTGTTCGATACTTCCCTCTCCATCACCAGCCTCCTTTTACTCCCTACATGTCCAACGGGGCTTTCTGCTTGGACCTCAACAACAACAACCGCCACCAGCAGCAGCAGCAGCACCACCGCCAGTTCTCAAATCCGCTGCTTGAAAACTTGACTATTTCCCCGCCATCGAAACCCTTCACTTCCTTGTTAACTGGCTTTGATGATCAAGACGCTACTCCGCCAATAGTGAGGGATCACAATGCCCAAATTGATCAACTCATCAGAAACCAGGTAATTATTTCTCTCGTTAATCACCACACACTCTTGTCCGTCCAAATGGCCATGCAACACTAACAAATTTATCCCGGCCGATGCGTAATTTTCTCGCAAGTACACCATGCGTGTTACTTTAGAGGTATCGTACGTTTTTTGTATTTAAATTTTTCATGAAAGGTCTACAATTGTTTGTTTTACACATGCACGAGAGATGCACACCAATTAATTTTGCAAATTCTTGAATATACACGAGTAAATTAAACCTTCATAATTAATACACGAGAAATAATCTGCATCGTCAATCATCATATCTTGTAATCTTGTAGACGGGTTTTCACTCTTCTTCAGTGTGTTGTGCAGGTTTGAATTCTATCCAACTAGTACGTAACATGTTTGACTTAATTATGTACACGGCATAATGATTGCGTTTGCATGCAGGGGGAGCATTTCAAATGCGTCTTAGCGGAGATGCAGCGGAGGCAATACGATGCGGTGGTGCACGAGGCGGAGGAGAAGGCCGCCAAGAAAGTCAAAGAGAAAGAGTTGGAACTCAACCAGGTGGCCCGCAAGATCCTGGGCTATGAACACAGGGAAGCCCTGTTCCAGAAGGAGAACCAGCTTCTGCAGAGCAAGCTCAAGTACTTGGAGGATACGAATGCTTCTCTGAGGGCGGCTCTCCAAGAGGCTCTCCTCCGGGGGGGTAAAGCGGAGGAGACTGGCGGGAGCTCGGAGGTCCAGCAAGATGAGGCCGAGTCGTCCCACGTGGGCCGGCACCGGCTGGCGGAGGAGGTGGAGCCCATCAAGTTGGCCTGTAGGGCCTGCGGGAAACGAGTCGCCACCGTGATGACGTGGCCGTGTCGCCACGTTAGCACCTGCACCCGCTGCGATGAGACCACCAAAGCCTGCCCAGTTTGTGGGTCCATTAAGACCACCAGTGTTGAGGTGCGTCTTCCGTAGGCTCTGCAGCCCACGCCTGTTAGGACGTCATGGGTTGGGCCATCTCTATCTTCCTTCGTCTCATGGGCTTTTTTTTGTTTCCAATCGTTCTTGTATATTTCTGTTTTTCTTAGAGCTTCAAGACTTAAAGCTACTCGTATGATGTATCATCTCACAGACTACTATGTATATTATGTTGGATTGTGATCCAAATTAAGGATTTGAATTTATTATTATTATTTTTGATGTTTTGGCATGAGGATTGGAAATGGTTTGTTTTTTGTATGGAATTAGTATGGGGTTGAAATTAATTTTTTTTTGGTTGGAATTATAATTTCAACATTGCAAATTTATTCTATTGAAGCAACAAAGTCATGGCCCCTAGTCGTTGCTAAGATTTATTGTTTCGTATCATTCATTTCTTGTGAAGTAAATAGGGTCTTTCTTCTTAAAAAAAAGGGACTCTCATCGTACTCATTAATACTTGAGCAAATTATCTTAATAGCCATTAAACTTTTCAAATAGTCAAGTTTTGACCATTCAACTATTAATAGTATGTTTTTATCCACTAAATTATTAAAACTGTAAATTTTGAGTCATTCGGTCTAATTTTGTCATTAACAGTACTAGATCTAATTATTAATAGTATGTTTCGTAAATCGTGCAGACTCTTAGATCTAACAAAGTTAACGGTGAAATCAAACGGAATGACCCAAAATTTATATTTTTGATAGTTTAATAGGTAAAAATATACTACTAATAATCGAGTAGCCAAATCTTAATTATTGAAAAAGTTTAGTGACTACCTGGATGATGTACTGTTTGTTCTTTGACAACAGTTTATAATTCCCAGACAAGCTATCCCGAACTTTTAGAAGGATTGGACGGTTCAACCTGTTGGTCTAGAGTAAATTAATTATTAATTCCACTTATATTTTTAAAAAAATTAATTATACTCGCTAATTGGCCTGTTGGGGACCGTAATTCATAAGCTCTTTAACTTTAAGGCCCTTTTTAAAAAAAAATAAAATAAAAATTCTCTATTCTGCGAGAAGTCGCGCCATAAAAATAAAATGAAATAAAAGTCGCGCCATATTTTATTGGTCTGGGGAAACTTCTGTACAACAAATTATTCAAACAAATCTCTCCTACTAAAGAATTTGATCTGTCATAGTCACGGGATAACTTTGTGGCCTTTTTCTTTTTTTTTTTCTTAGTTTGCATACTGTTTGCGTAGAGATTAAGATAATCTTTCAAAACGTTCCCCGTTACTAGTTTTCGTCCTCAGATAGATGGCACAATACAGGTTAACGGAATTTCCAGGAACAAGCAGCAGAAGATGGATATGGGAGATGAGGATTTGTTGGAAGCCCGACAAATCTTTCCCTGAAGGCCATGCAATCCCTACTTTTTCTTTGTGATTTCTACCTGGGCTAACGTCAAGCGATCCTCATTCCAGGCAACAAGCAAGACATTTCTGAGTCAGATGTGGTGCAAAGTTTGCCCAAGACGAGAAGGTGGTTTTAACTCATTTTTTATTCACATAAAGCCTTTTTCCTCTGCACCTATTCTACCTTTCTAATGGTGTCAATTTGTGGGTTGGGGGGGGGGGGGGAGGATGATAGGTGATGGAAGAGATGGCTTTGAAGGAGGATACTGCAAGGTGTAGGAGGCACCTTGTTCTGTTGAAGAATGAAAAGGCAATCACACAGGACTGGCAGGAACATCGACCTAGTATAGGTAACAAACTGAAAAGTGTGCTAAATAGTTTCTCTCTGTATCTTCTTCTTGATATAGATACTAACTTGAAACAGAGATTAAATTGAAGCACAACATGTTTCTACTTTCTTCTCCGGAATCAGGTAGTAATTTATATAAAACGAACCTCTTGATCTCCTTGTGTTGCTTGGCTTTTCGCCACTTGGAACGATTCATTAAGGCAGTCAGATTGGTTGGCCATGCACAACCACGGTGCGAAGGGGAAATCAAGAATCAGTTTGACTTTTCTTTTGTCCTGCGCATTTAATGTCACTGAAGTGGTTCGGGGAAAACACAATTAGAATGTCACAAGATTGGCAACAATTGCACAGGTTTAATTGTTTAATCAAAAAGAGAGAGAGCTACATGTTAAATTCAGGAGGATTACTGCGTTAAAGAAATTTCAAAAACTCCGGTTATACATCGTTTGATCAGATGAACAACCTTTTACAGGGGCCATAAGATAATTTACGAATAGCTTGCATCAAAGAAATGAACTTCAAATTCCATCAAAGGCAAAGAACTGTACAACAATCTGCAGTACCAAGTAGATCACACGGCTGAGAATCATCATTTATTTGCTACAGTGAAAACGGCTTTGTGTACGCATCAAAAGGTTCATTAGCTGTCAACTGGGGTTCCTGCAACAAAGTAAATGATAAAACTTCAATTACTAGCTTCATTTATGAGAATTTCACCGTATTGCAGTCCTATTTTCTATATACGGCAAGATGATTTATTTCATCTTTAGAAGCTTTAACAAAATCGTGGCCCCATAAAATGAATTATGAGATAGCACCAAGGACATACTTTCTGACATACAAGCTTTAACATGGCAAACTGATTCAGAATGTCAGGAGTTTTACCTCCAGATTTGGGATGAGGATTGGCAAAGACGATGTTTTACCTGTCTCGTACCACTTAGACTGCCACCCGTCAAAAGCATTGTGAGGAGTGATGTCACAATGCCACCTCCTAGACCATCCTCGTTACTGGTGACGGTTGATCTCATTGAATTTAAGATGCTCCCGTATGTGGTTCCCTGTCCACGCTCAATTGCTTGGATAAATGAATAAGTCATGGCCCCCGTTGAAGTCACTTTAGATAGAGCCTGTCCAGCATTTAGATGAGATTAATCCATGCTTTCCTTGTTTAGTTTGAGCTTAGAGAACAGTATGATTTATTAATGAAATAGTAAGCATAAAGCATCAAATCAAGATTGGGAAATGAGAGGAAGTTGTATTGAATTTACATCTGTATCAGCAGCAGTTTGATCGTCGTCACAACCACTAAACGATATGACTTCTCCACCACTTGTTCCTTTCCATGCACCTGATCGAGGGCGATGGTCCTCCCATGTATACCTCCCAGTTCTACACAGCAAAGATTTAAGCAGCTTGAGAGAAAAAAAAAATTTCAAGGGATCTCAAAGGGAAATATGTCACTCAATTGGCTGAAAAACCAGCCATTTTCAGAATAATTTATCTATTTTCTTTTCTGACCTCTCTGCTCATTAGATACTAGACATCAAGCAGTAAATGTTCAAAGGATTGATGAACCTGTCCATCCTACAAAGGAATGGTAAATCCAGCACTGTGCCACTGTGACATGCATCTATGATAGCATGAAGCTTAGCTCCACGAGGAAGTGGCCTAACAATGGTAGCGTTAATTTCATCATCAACTATCATCCCTTGTGTTTCAAAATCCAAAGGACAAAGTGTTTCATCATAACCATCAACCTCATCACCGTTGTAGTTCCTTTGCTGTGAACCATGACCTGAATAATGGAATACCAAGGAATCACCTGGCTGACAACCTTGCACAAGCCAATACATGGCCATTCTGATGTTGTGTTTTGTTGGAATACGGTAAGGATCTGTTTCTTCTTCTGAAAAGATAAGTCCACAGAAAATTAGATTACAAACTGCCATTTTGGTTGTACAACCTCTATTAATTAGTTAATTAGCTAAAGGCACGAATTGGCAGAAGCTTGTTATTAATCGACGAGTATGAGGATAAAAAGTACTCTTTCATTAACTAGCCACGATTCAATCATTTAGTTATCAAACAAGAAATATACTCAGAAAATCATGTTATACTCATTCTCGGTCAACATCCTGTCATAACACTATGAATAAACAGAGTTGAGTCTCATAGCAAAAGAATATGCATGCACTATTTCTACTGCTGGGGCTTTGAACTACTGAATTTTTGGATTTTCAGTTACTTATTTAGAAGCTATTAAGAACCACTCACAATATCTCTTTGCTTTGAATATGGTTGGATTTTCTCCAGATATTGTTACCATTATTGCAGGATTCCCAGACAGGATTTGATCAGGAGTTGTTGTTAATTTGTGGAACACCTTAGTAAAATTCTTTACGATACTCTAAAATCAAAAGCATGTTTATGTGATTCTTGCAATTACATTAAGTGGATAGGATACCTAGCCTTTGCTTGCAAGATTCACAATCTTGCTGATTTATATTTGAAGATGGAATAAATTCCTAAAGTAACAAGTTTGAAACTGGAGGTGTTCCAGTTTCTTGCTTCAGAACCTTTTATTGAAATTATAACCACCCATCTTTCAGCTGTCAATTAAATGATTTAAGAATCTTTTAGTTAGGATAGTCATTGGTGGACCCAGAAAGTTTAATATAATGGTGTGTGGGTTATTCAGGTAACAGTGAATATTCAGCTTCGGCAGTTGTTTTCTGCGAATTTATTAAACATGGTAAAAATTTGGTCATCCAAGCTGCAAGGGAAACGCGGTATTGATTATGTGTTTAAAAAAAAGTAAAGAAAGCCAGAATTGATTTAGATATGCTAAGCAAACAGACAGGGAGAGTGTGCAAAAATAGATATACCAACTTATATCTGCTTGTAGTAGCCTAGTAGGAATCTTGCAGCTGGGAACAGAAAGGGAAGAACTTTTCAGAAACAGAAACTAAAGCAATGCTTCTTTTTTTTTGTGGGAACTAGCAAGTATCCAGCAATCAGTCAGACCTAAAAATAGTGAATAAAAATCAGACACAAATCAAGAACCTCGAATTCTCACAATAAATTGAAATCCCATAACAGAAAAAATTGGTAGAAATTTGGAACAGGTTAATGCCTGAAGAAACAAAATAATGCACATTAGCGCAAAGTCGTAAGAAATGGCAAGAGAAAGGCGTGTAACTATCACCGGTGAGCATGAGAATAGAATCGGAAGGAAACTTGAAGCGATTGATGAGCAAGAACTTCATGCACTTAGCGTCATTGATGCAGCCTCTGAGTTCCTGTCTGGTGTTCCTGTAGGATATCCCGCAAATCACGGCTTTCTTGCGACCGTGGACTCTAGGGGGTTGACCTTGGGGAGCATGGTTGTAAGGCGAAGGCGGCGGCGGTGGATGATAGTATGGAGCCGGTGGTTGTGGTGGTGGTGGTGGCGGGACCCCTCTTGGGTCGGCGATGAGGGTGACGGCATGGCAGATGACGCATCTGATGGACTTAGCACCTTGTGGAAGCTGTAGCGGTGTGCGGCAGTTGGAACAGTCAACTAGCATCAACATCTTTTTCTTGATCAGGACGGAGGAGGATAGCGATAACGATAACGAAAGAAATCCTGATATCGATGAGTTAAGGTTTTACGTAGATGGGCGGGATCTGTGGATTTTTTATCAAGTTAAAGGAGAGGAGTTTTGGCCATGGGGGCGATGGGGCCGAGCAAAGTGGGAGTTGGTGAGAACTGGGGAAGACGCGGGCGAGAATTCAGAAGCCAATCTAGAGAACAGAGAAAAGAGACGTTCTCTAGTCCTGACTTCTGACTACAGAAGCAGCGAGGGAAAATTCCCATTAAAATAAAATACAAAACAGGCCAATGTCTATTAGCCTGCGTGGCAAGGAGTTGGATTCCTTTTTTTTTTTTTTTTTTTGAAGCAAGGTGTTCAGTTCTTTTAGGTTAGTCGGGTTGTTTGGATTGTAAATTATTTGAAATATTTTTACTGTAACATTTTTTGTGATGTGATGTATGTGAGATAAAAAGATAATTGAAAAGATAAAAAAGTGTATTGAAAATTGTAATGATGATGTAAGCAAATATATTTGACCAAATCATTTACAATCCAAACAAACCAGTCTCATGGATGGAGGAGATAGGCACCAGGAGAATTTGCCCCTCATGGGTTCCAAATAATGTACATGAAATAAAAAAGTTATTGAAAATATAAAAAATTAATTTAAAATTATAACTGTGAGATACGTAACATAATATTTGAGAAAAAAATATTATTATTCAAATACTCTCGTACTGGTGTACACGAAGGAAGCTAGAGGTTAGATAAATCCTCCCTCTCGATATATATTTTCCTACCAATAATTTTTTTTCTTGAAATTATTCGGAATTCATGGACCATGTGAACCTATCTTGAAAAAAAATAATGATAACATACTTTTGACCTCTCTTTTTTTTTTCTTAGTTTTGTTGGATCAACGTCTTTGCGTGTCCGCGGTAAGAAGTAAAAGAGAAAACAGTAGTAGTTGCCACTACGTTTATGTTTTTGCTCAATCTTGAAATTATATATGTTGACATTTACAGAAACTACTTAGGCTTTGTTTGGATTACATTTTTCTGAATTTTTTGTAGAAAAATTACTGTAACGATTTAATATATCTGAGATAAAAAGATAATTAAAAAATATGTTCACGAAAAACGTAACAATGCAATCCAAACACACCCTAAGTCAAGAGAACCACCAATTCCGCAGTGTATTAATTTAATAAGTTATGATCTCAATTAAGTAGAATAAGAACATCACTCTGTTAAGTACATGCCAGCAAGTAGGGTTTAGAATTCAAGGGCAAAAGTTTTGAGACAGATTTTCAGCATGCGTCTGAGCCCAAATTTTCATCTTGCATGCGTCAATTGATATCCATTAATCCATTGCATCTGTTCTTACTCAAAAAAAAAGAAAAGAAAAGAAAATGTTGGTGGGTTAATCTACTGATGGAACATGAAACGTATCACCGCTTTGTGCCATCGGATTTGGGGCAATGAATTGGAACCTTCCACGACAAAGAGCTTGTTTTGTGATTCCAAAAAAAACAGTAGTGCATGTGGGAAATGAATGACCATAATTTTCAATGCCAATCTGGCTGACTTTCTTGCGTAGCTGGCAAAGGAAACAAGTTGCCTACTTCCATTCCTTCCTTTCTAATTTCCTATGTATATTCTTCGGGGCAGTTTGACCAACAAATCACGTAAAAATATGCCAGTGGCAGTAGTGGCTTAATTACGAAAAAAGACAGAAACTCAGTCTCGGGGGGCTTGGGGTCTCGTTAGGTCTTAGCAGCAGGGTACCCTGTGGGGTTTCTATCTCACATCGTTTGGGGGAGGTTTGGGTGTTGGGTTTATAAGTCTCCTCAGTACCCTCACACTAGTTACCATGGCTTTTGAGGTGTACTGTGGATTAAGATTTGTTAAATCAATAGTCAAGTTTCTTGTCGTTTGACGAAACAAAAAAAGTAGTGGCTTAATTCAAAAACTTTTAATTTTTTTTAAAAAAGAGAAAAAAAAACCCCTCCCACTTGTCTGGATTGGAGAAAGACTAGTTCAAACTCGAAAAGGTCAATTTTTTGAGCACCGATAAAATGTTTATTGCAAAGTCATACAAAGTCGTTTAGAATAACTTGTACTATGGAAACGATACAATCATCATTACTGACATTTTGACTTTCTATTTTGGTCAACCAAAAAACTTCTTAAAAAGTCGTGCTTCTTTTTCATTTTTGATAAAAACTAAATTTTATTAACCGATTATTATTAATTAATCGTCCAGCATGATAAATCGCTTAAGAATAATTGGTTTAGTGTAGAGTCTTGTGGATCTGACTAATTTAATGCAGTAATGATGTCGAGATCTGCTTAATTGATTGCTTGGTGATCTAATCTCATTTTAATTCAATTAAGAATAATTGGTTTTAATGCGGTCTTGTGGGTTAACTGCATTGAACTCTTCGTTGTGTGCCCACTTAAAAAGAAATTTCGTTATAGTGCTAGAGTCACAATGATGACTTCTCCCGCCAAGTTAACTCTTCGTTGGTAATTTTTACTGCAATATAAGAGGTTTGATGCAAAAACGCCCTTCCGAGGTTCAACTATATGTTCCGGTGTCAAATTGCCCTCTTCGTAATTTAATCGTGTCAGTGTATCTTTCACTTTTCTGATTGTAGTTCAACATGTTAATTACTTTTAGAAAAAAAACAAAAAATCATGCAGAATCAGAAAACGGATTTAGTTTCTCTGCAGTGAATTTCATCTCCATTTTTTACAATGCAGATTTAGATGCATGACATGTATTTTCATCTATTAAGTAAGAAGGGATACGATCATTTTAAAATTTAACTAATCCTAATCTTTATTAATAAATAATGACAAATATCGTGCGTTCGAATGTATATCGTGAGAAATGAAGAGAGAATCCACCGTAGATGAGAGCCAAATCCTGAGAAAACACGTATGAGGTTGGCACACGGGGATATTCGAAATCAAGCTTAAAGCATGCTACGTAACTACGAACAAATACCAAAAATAAATGCATGTGAGAATTTTGGAAACCAAAAGATGTTGCGGTATACAGAAGCAAAATCAAGAAGTACACGCATATTATTCTTAAGAGAAGATAAATTAATAGCAGCAAAATTGGTGCTTCATGCAGGCAACAAAGCAATCATTAAAGCCTTATTATTAGAATATGTTGCTTTAGAAAAAAAAAATACAGGGAGATTAAGTGGAATTTAAGCTAAAAAGTAGTAGTATTCCTCAGTCCATTTTATACATTACAGAATAAAATCAAAAAAAAAAAAAAGGAAGAAAAGTACAATGCAATAATAATGCATAGTGGTGGATGGTTCCTCAGAATATGAAAATAGAGATGGACAACACTAACAGGTGCTTGCTCAAATTTTCTTCGGTTCCTGTGCTTGCTGACAAAAGAGCCACTCCACTACATCTTGTTTATACGAAGAAGAAAAGAAGAAAAATATTCCGATCTTCCTTTTCTCTAAGCATTATTAGCTTTATCATCCGCCAATCATTCCTCATCCCTTGTAGCTTAGCTTAAACTGTTGGTCTGGACTCCGGTGGTGGCTTCATATCTGTCTTAATCTCTCTCTCTCACTCTCTCTCTTGGTGTCCGAAAATCAAACTAGAGCTTTTGCGCAGAACACCTTTTCCTGGAATCTGGATGCCAACTTTCAGGTACAAGCTCATTTAATTTGATTCTCATTCATGTTGAAACTCGACAAACACACACGTGCATGCAATTCAGGAATTGCTTGCGGAAAGGCGAGGAGTAAATAAGAAGTAATAATGAAATTTTGTGAAGAATCGCAAGTCCGTATTTCTTCCGCAAAGAGATTGACAAATTCAATAGCTAATCATGAACCTCTGACCTTAAATATTTGATCGAAAGCCGAAAATGCTGACAATCAAATCTTCACGTTAACAAATTCATGCCCGCGTGTGCAACAGTTTGAGAGCGCAATTTGATCTAATTCATGCCCTCAGAAAACTTCCATTAAATGATCTAATCGGGTATTAAACATGCACTGAGCACGAAGTCATTATTATTATTATTATGTTTGAAAAATAAAACATTTACTTTCCGGACATTGATCGTACATGATCAATTTATCATTGGTTAAGCAGGGGCAGGCAGTTCGATGGAGAAACAAGAGACGCTTCTTCGCAATTGTATTCTCCTCCAATAGTCGATGTTGTAAATATAAATGCACATGCTAGAAGGTAATAAGATTAACTAGCACTCTGTACGCATACATCACTGTGCACGGATAGTGTATATATTGTCAGATTTTTATTTTTGACATATAATTTGAATGTGAATTTGAAATTTAGATTTAGTACATGTGTCACACATTCGAAACGGCGACGATGCACGCACTGTTAGAATATAACTATACATATACACCCTCAATGAATATTAGATTTCTATTACTCCCTCCGTCCCACTTTGATAGTCCTGTATTCCTTTTTCATCTGTCCCAAATTGTAGTCCACTTTCCAATTGAAGAATGTGGTTGTATTTTAATTTTCCTAAAATACCCTTATTCAATGTAAGTAGTTGTTACTATAAACCTATCCCCATTTAATGAGAGTTGATTCTTTTTTTACTATCAATTCAAGTTCCATAAAGTTGTATCATATTTAATGTGAGGGTATTTTAGGAAAATAGCAATCTAAATTTACTTTTCCAACAAAGTTAACTACTTTTTCTTAAATTGTGTGAAAAAAGAAACATGACTATCAAAGTGGGACGGAGGGAGTACATTATTCAATATTCAAATTAAAATTTAAAAAAATCGCGAACATATTCCCATTTCAGTTAATTTTATTCAACGATTGAACAAACGAAAAATAGTAATATAATAAATAACAAACTGCATGAACTTAGATCAATCTAATAATGATATTTATATGCAACGATTTGATTTGGACGAACCAAGTATATATATAAATATATAAACATATTCATTGGAATTCATCCATCATATTGATATAATCAAATATTAAGGCCCTAAACATATTCATCCATCATATTGATTGTAACAATGATTTCTCTGGCACCACCATTAAGGGCCTATTTGATAACCCAATTTAGCACTTAAATTTAATGGATTCAGATCTTAATATATTCAAGCCATTTGATAACAAAAAATTGAATATCTGAATTAATTAAGTGTCACTGAATTTTTTATGCAATACTTGCTCCTAAATTTAAGTAATAAACAATCATTTATCACTAAATGTGATATGCACTCAAATATATTAGATTTAATACTTAATAATTCAGTAATTTAATTTAATGAATTCGAATTTCAAATTTCAGATTTCAGTTTCCTTAAGTAATAGGCTGCAGCCAAAGCCGAAGAAATGAACCTCCGCGCAGGTTCTCCTGGAAAAGGATGGGCCCCCACTCAAATCAGCAGTACTAAGAAAGCAAGCCGAATGAGTGAGGACGGTTAGAGGCCCACTAATTACAACAATAGCCCATACAAGTACTAGTAATTAAGAAGTCTTGGACAGGCAGGTCTAATTTTAATAGCAGGAACGACGGGTAACAATATGAAAATGGCCCCTTCTCTAGTGAGATTATAAGATTTAAGACTTGGGTCCTCTCAACTGCATGACATGACAGGGGTTTGTTCTACTCTGATCATCACATCAGACACCTGCTTTAGCTTTAGCCAGCAGGATGTGGAGAAAGCATTTGAAACCAGTGCCTGGGGCTGGGGTGGTAATGCCATCAGGGTCATGTTTAATCTGTAGCTTTTGACAAATTGTGCATTACAAGTACTGTGAGACGGGGAGTGCTGGCTTTTCTTCTCCACCAGGGCTTCATAGCCAGCAAATCTATCTGAATGCCCTTCCGATCTGTGAGTGAAATTAATGTAACAGATTTGTGGGATCAGGATATTGAAGAAATGTGCATGCTTATGGGACAGAGATGATGACAGGGAGGTAGAATCAGCACAACCGCCATGATCAGGCTTGAGCCAGATTAATTACCAAAATCACTCTCCGAAGGCATCTAAAGCATTTTGAGTTTCACAGAATTTTCTCACGTCTCCTTGAACTTAGCTACGGGGCAATAGCCATGGCATGAGAAAAGTCAAAAGCGGGCAATTCTCAGATCCCCCCTTGCTGGTAAATGCTGTACTCCTATATACGGCCAACTGTCAGGAGTAATCAAATGTGAAGGCTCTAAAGCATATAGGCTTGCAACGGGCACGTCCTATCTCCTATTGGGTCTGAGGCAGATTCATAACACCAAAAAAGACGCCCATGCGCTGATTTTCAGAAAACTAGAACAACTTTTGAGTTATGAGATTTTCTCGTGGAAGGAAAGGTGAAGGAGGTGGTGGACTGGTGGGGTTTTTTCAGAAAACTACCTAGAATAGTAGTAACATTTAAGCTTACTTTCAACGACATTAGAGAAAGGATTAAGGATGTGGTGTACTGGTGGGAATAATGTGAAACGCCGACGACAGTCAAATCAAATTCCTATTCAGTAAGTGAACCAAGATTTATAAGTATTCAAAATCCATTCAAATCGTTCTAGTTGTTTAGATTACTTTAAAGATATTACGTTTTATAATCCATCAATTATTAAAATATATTTTAAACGCTATAATAAATTGTGTTTTACACATTGAAATACTTTCTAAATAATCTGAATAATTACAGGGAGTTGTGAAAATTTTAAATATTTTGTCAAATTTCTCAATCCAAATGCAACCAAGGAAACCATCTGGTTTTCATAATCCATATTACCAGATTCATTTGACACTCATTCGTTATCATTCACTTGAATAGCGAAGAAAATATTGCGCTTGATATACCAATTTTTCAATATGAAATGCATGCTTGAAAATATATCCAAATATATGAAAATTTTCAGCCCCAAGCGTTTGTGTATACGGTCGAAGACATAATAAACATATGCACTTGAGGATGGAATGGCCGGGAGAACATGTTGCCCGGGCTGCTGGATGACCCCTTACCGCAGGAATCAGCATACGTAGAAAACTAACGGGAACTAAATTAATTTGTTTCTAGAAAAAATACAGTTGGAATTTTTCCATATTCATAAAAGGCGCCATCTTGCCATTACAAAAAATGATTCTAAGCCACAAAAAACACAACCACAATCTTTGCCGATGACCTCTCTCTGGCGCATGTTCATCTGTGTCTCTGGTTTCACGTCGCAGTCTATAAGAACAGCCTGGTTTCCTCCATTTACCTTCGCCACTTGCTGGCTTCCAAGAAAGCATAATTAGCAAGTCAAAAACAAACCAAAATGGGTGACATGGCCTTGAACAGAGCAATCCTTTTTTCAACCCTTCTCTTCATTCCTCTTGTTCTTTCAGATGATACTGTACCTGCCCCCGCTGATAAGGGTCAATTGAATAGCTGGTTTAAGCAATATGTGCAACCTTTGGCATCGCGGAAAGGCACTTTGGACCCGGCACTAGTCGCTGCAGAAGCCAATCCCAGAATCATCAAGCTCAAGAGCGACGGAAGCGGTGAGTTCAAGACTATAGCCGCTGCCATCAATAGCATCCCAAATGACAATACCAAACGCGTCATCATTTCACTTGGCCCCGGGAACTATACAGAGAAAATCAAGATTGAACGTAACAAGCCATTCATCACAATAATTGGAAATCCAAACAATATGCCTACTCTAGTGTTTGGTGGTACAGCGGCCAAGTATGGAACCGTGGAAAGTGCCACCTTGATTGTTGAATCTGATTACTTCAACGCCGCTAACCTCATTCTTGCGGTAAGCGAACTACATATATAGCCAGCACGCGTTGTTCTTGTTTCTTTTTCCTTGAAGGTCTTGTTTCTGATCGATCACATCTTGGGTTGCTTCGAATTGCTCTAGAACTCAGCACCAAGGCCAAACGGCGACGTGAAGGGAGCCCAGGCGTTGGCGGTGAGAATTGGAGGGGATAAGGCTTCCTTTTACAACTGCAAATTCCTTGGTTTTCAAGACACCCTTTGCGACGACAAAGGAAAGCACTTGTTCAAGGATTGCTACATCGAAGGCACCGTAGATTTCATTTTTGGCAACGGAAAATCCATCTACTTGGTAAAATATTAGTAACAATAGAAGATCAATTCATCATCTTTTACTTCTTTTCTGATCATTTTCTTGAAGAATGCGAACAAGCTGTGGATGAAATCTTGAATGTGATTCATATTGCAGAATGTTGAGATGCATGTTATCCCAGGCGACCGACAGGCATGGATCACCGCACAGGCGAGGCACACCGCTGCTGAAGACACAGGATACTCATTTGTCCACTGCAAAGTCACTGGCACAGGTCGCACTGCTTACTTGGGCAGAACTTGGATGCCTTATGGCAAGGTCGTGTTTGCCTACACGGATATGAGCGACGCGGTAATCCCCGCAGGATGGTCTAATAACTTCCATCCGCAGACTGAGAAGTAAGTTGTATTCATATTTAATGTGCACGCCAGCGAACTCGGTTTTCAAGATTTATCAAGACAGCTTCTGGTGTGTGTGTGTGTGTATACATATATGTATATATGTATATATACGGGCTGAGAGTTACCAAATAGTTATTCCTTTTCTTGTTTTTGTTTTCTTGGATATTTGTCTAATGGTGGCAATGGTGTATTGCAGGACGGTATTGTTCGGAGAATTCAGTTCCACCGGACCAGGTTCAGACACAAACAATAGCCGGGCTAAATTCACCAAGAAGCTTAGTGAAGCAGAAGTTAAACCCTTTCTGACTCTTGGATTCATCGAGGCTTCTAAGTGGCTGCTTCCTCCCACCCAAGTTCCAGCTTAAGGCTTCTTAGCTCTGGAAAACAAATGGCTTATTCTTTTTGCCATTTTCTTCATGTAACCTGTTCATCCGTATTCCCGAAATAAATATTTGGAGCGCACCATAATTTTTACATTTAGAAATGCTTACAAAAACTATAAAGTTAGAGGCGTTGTAATTTTGACACAAACCAGTTTTAATCATATCTCAGGAGAACTAAGTAACTTGTTCATTCAACCACTGAGTCAAGCTCAGTGGACACCAGAGAGGGTCTTAAGTCCTTTCTTGGGTTGTAGGTGGAGGTTCAATTCCCTAAGGGTTATGCCAAAACACTCTCTTAGTCTAGTAAGGTCTGTATGTCTGCTAGCCCCAAACACAGCCTCTTGAGGCTCTCCCTCCCTGTAGTTTAGAATAGATAGGTTATATAATAGTTGTTATCTTTAAAAAAAAAATAGTAACTTAATTCTCTTTCTTTATTCTTGAATTTTAGATATACTCATCCCTCCTCGGAGAAATTGGAGGGAAGAGGTAATGCAGAGGAGTGTAATCCCTGTCTTATAAATACTCAATATGAAGTACACTATGAATTTTTGTATGTGTATATAGCTTTTAACGTGTGTGTGATCCTACTATTACTCTTTTCTTTTCTTTTTGGTGATGGAAGGAAAATCTTTTTCGTGTTACTCTCACAATCACTAGGTACAGACGTTTTTAAAGGGGTTTATATTCTCGGATAGCGGTTATGGGTTCTTTTGTTAAAAAAAAAAAGAAGACGTTATTAAAAATTAATCTGCACTGTCATAGGATTAGTGTACATCAATAAGCAACTTATCACTGAAACAGAAAACACAAACACAAACAAGGAAACACAAAAAAATAAGAGAGAGAATGTCCAATTTGGAGTTTTTACTGGGAGTGATACTTCTAGTGCAAATTGTTGTAACAAATTTTGGTTTGCTCAGTAAAATGTATACAAGGTCAATGCTGTAGTCCCTTGCATCAAACAAACACACCACAGTTTTAACAAACAGTAACTTGTAATAGTTAACACTTAACAGCTTCACAAACAATTACTTATAATACTTCCATCAACTAGAAACTGTGGTACAACAAATTAGTACTTGCTTTGTTATTTGCTTTTGTTGTGCCGGTTGAATTTTTAAATACATATGGCAGGCCTGTATTTACTCTTTTCTAGTCCCTCCCCTTTCCTCCAATTAGGTAGAAAATGAAAAACAGAGAATGAAAGGCCGTGCTTTTCCTTTTCTGACGGTAAGCTCAGTTTTTTCTTCTCCTTGGAATTTACAGGGCTCTGTTTGGATTCAGCATTTTTTGAAAAATAATTTTTTCATCTACAATGCTACAGTAATATACAAACAAAAACAACTTCAAAAACACCATATCCAAACAATATATCAAAACAACTCCAAATATACAAAAAAATTTGAAATTTTCGATTTCAAATTATGCGAATTTGGTTCGAATTCGGTAATGGAGTTTTTTAAATCGGAAATAGAAATCAGATTTTTTGATTTCAATTTTGTTTTATATTATATATATATTAATATTTATTTATTTATATATATAATATTTTTTATTTCAATTTTGTTTTATAATATGTATATTAATATGCATCTTTCAATTTGTATATTTCAATTATGTTATTATATTATATATATATAAATATAGTAATATTAATATGTATATTATATATATATTATATCAATTGAAATAAATAAATATATTTATATATACATTTATATAAATATAAATATATTTATTTATATAAATTTATAAATATATTTACTTCAATTTTGTTTTACAATATGTTCATTAATATATATTAATATGTATATTATATTATATATATTATAGTAATATTAATATGTATATTATATATATTATATCAATTGAAATAAATATTATATATTTATATATAACTATTAATATTCTGTTCAAAATATATTATATTTATATAAATATATTTATTTATATACAATTATACAAATTGAAAGATACATATTAATATATATTAATATACCTATTACAAAACAAAATTGAAATAAAAAATATTATATATATAAATAAATAAATATTAATATATTGAAACAGAGCCAGTATATATTTTTAAAAAATCCCAAAAAAATTGTAAATTATAAAAATACTCAAAAATATATTTTAAAAATACCTCTAAAAACAATCCAAAAAACATCTACAGTAAAAGTTTTTCATATACACAGTTACAGTAAAGTTTTTAAAAAATACATCCAAAAATAGCTAATCCAAACGGAGCCCAGGAGATTTGAAAATGTGTGCCTTGTGTAATTTTATGCTAGCATTAGTTAACTTTTTTGCATAATTTTTTTTTTGTAATAAAAGGGATTATATATTGAAAAAACTTAAATTATAGGTACAAAACGAGAGAAGCAAATTCCCTTAATATCTGCGTCTACTTGATTCTTCAAAGCATGAGGGACACTATCATAACACACAAAATTCATATCTTGTTGCATATTTAAGCAAGTGATTTGCAGGGTGAAGCACATGAAGGTGACACGTGCTAATATATTTATGAGTGAATGGCCCAAAAGGTCACTAAACTATTAAAAATGGCACCTTCTGGTCACCAAACTTTTTTTGTGGCCGAAAAGGTCACTAAACTCGCAAAAACTCTCCAGCGGAGTCATTTTACCTAATTTCAACGGTTCCTCATCCGGTGGCATGGGCAATGTGGAGTGGAGGAATATAGTAAAGGGGCAAAAATGTCCAACAAAATATGGTAAACCTGTTTTTCCCTTAAAAGACGTGCCTTAGATCTAGAAATTCGGTGACTGCTCAGCTGTGGCAAGAGTTGTAGATTAAGATGGATGAATTATCTTTGGCCGGGCATCAAGAGAGGAAACATCACAGCAGCTGAGGAGGACCTCATTATTCGACTCCAATCCCTGCTAGGCAATCGTTGGTCACTCATAGCTACAAGATTGCCTGGTTGAACTGACAATGAAATAAAGAACCATTGGAACACTCGTCTGCTTAAGAGACTCCACAAAGGAGGAATCCAGCCCCAAAATAGAATTGATGGCCCTTAAGAAGCAGGGAAAGGGCCCTGAAGTCGAGGCCTACCACTATAGAATTGATGGCTCGGCTGGTGCATTCCTTGAGAGTGGCATCCAAAGATCGGAGCTGTGGATCGGCTTGGCAGGCGGCTTCGTAGGAGCTCAGATCCGGAGGCAACATCGTTAGCTTTTTCCCCATTACTACTACTATGGTTGCTGTGACTGGAGTTGCTGCCTTCTCGTTGCGGTGGGGTGAGCGTGCTCGGTCCCTTGGTTTTGCTAAATTGACTACCCATTTGAAAACTGGATGAATCCCAACTCCGAATCAGCTGTTTTTGCGTGTCTGTGTCTGTGAAGGTGTTAGCGGAGGAGTTTACTACTGTTTTTGGGTGGGTTATTTTCTATTTTCATTTGGTTTACAGGCAGTCACAATCACCCTTTTTACCACCGAAGAAGATGAAGTAAATCTCATTAGGTTGGAGGTTGGTCAACTTTGGGAATTAAACAATCTATTGTTCCAATAGCCTTTTGGACATTTTTGCCCATATTAGAATATTCGTTCAACCCAAGTGCTTTTGTCACCGGGTGAGAAACCGTTGAAATTCGGTAAAATGACTCCACTGGAGAGTTTTTGCGAGTTTAGTGACCTTTTCGGCCACAAAAAAAGTTTGGTGACCAGAAGGTGCCATTTTTAATAGTTTAGTGATCTTTTGGGCCATTCACTCTATATTTATCAGACAGTTGTGACAAGTGCTACCTTGCATGGTGAAGCACGTGAAGGTGCATTGTGTGAACTGTGAAGGTGTCTTGCTTTTGTTAAAATTGAATTTTTTTTTTTGGGTAGTAAAAGGGACTATATATTAAAACAAACTTAAGTTATAGGTACAAAACGAGGGAAACAAATTCCCTTAAAATCTGCATCTACTAGACTTCTCAAAGCATAAGGAATACTTTCATAGCATACAAAATTCACGTCTTGTTGAGCACCCAGTTTTGCCAATCTGTCAGCACACTGGTTTGCTTCTCGATAAGCATGTCTAAGTATGACTTTCGGCAGGGCAGAGATCAGGAACCTGCAATCAGAGATAATTGAAGCATACTCATGAGTTGAGGTATCTGCCGATTTAAGCAAGTCTAGAGCAGTTTTAGCATCAACTTCTAATTCAACATTTTGCAAGTTTAGAGAGGAAGCTAAGGATAGTCCATCCCTTATCCCCCACAACTCAGCAAGAATATTGGTAGCATGTCCCAATTTTCTGCTAAACCCAGCTATCCAGTGTCCTAGGTGATTTCTGATCAAGCCACCTGATCCAGCTGGACCCGAATTCCCTATGGAAGATCCATCAGTGTTGATTTGAAACAGGAAGGTTCAGGGGGAATCCAGTTAATGAGCACTTCTGTTCTAGGATGTACTATGTTCTGAATAGGTCCTAAAAAGGAGTATTCAGCCACCATTGCTAGAGTATTGTGCAGAATGGAGAAGAGGTTAGATGGTTCAAAAATAGCCTTGTTTCTGGCAATCCAAAGATTCCAGCAGGCAAAAGAGATAACAGTACCCCAGGGGATTCCATAAAATGGAGAAATATGCTTGGACAGACAACCATTTTTAAGCCAAACTGTAAAATCCAGATCAAAGGAAGTGGGAATGTTGAGGCTTTGCCAAAAGGAGGAAGCATGTGGGCAATATCTAAGAACATGAGCTGAGTCTTCACAGGAATGGTTGCAGCGAGGGCAAAAAGAGAAATATCAAATTTTTTTTGAAGCGTATACCAAGTTGATTTGTATTCTATGTTTTTTTTTTAATAGATGCATTGAATTTCCTCCTTACTACTAAAAGGTGACAAATAAAATGTTGATGCATTTATGATTCCACTACTACATTACCTTGCACCTGTGTGAATGTGTCACGGCTTTCTTCTTTTGAACTGCCATTTGGTGCGAGTATAGGTCAAATTTGCTGATTTTCTCGAACTAAATTTGCCATTTGGTGTGAGTATAAGAAAATACTGTAGTAACTATCGTTAGGATAACTAAATAGTTTTTACCTGATATAACAGATTATTATATTTTTAGCGACCATTTGATTACCAGTTGGACCTATCTACCTAAAGAGGATAATGCTTAAAAGTAAGGAAGTAAGTTTCTCATTTAAAATAGTAAATTAACTATAATAATTAGTAACTTTTGTGTCTCAAAAGGTAAATTGAAATAAATATTAAACTTACTTTTTAAAGAGATAAATTATTATTTTATATCCCAAACATACTTTTGAGAGAGTAAGTTTAGTTTTACTTATAACATAGTAAATTTGATTAATGACCAAAACTTACTAATTTATGGCACCAATGTATTATTTTGCTTAAAAAACTTATACCAAACCAATACTAGGAAGTTTATTTGAAATAACAATAAAATATTTTATTAATGATTAAAACTTAGTACTTTAGTTAATAAGTATTCATAATATACTTGTATAATACATGATTATATGTATAATTTAATTTTTTTTGTATTTATATACTTTAAAATACTATGAAAAATATTTTGACCTTTCACATAACCTTATAAAATAATAAAATTTTGTTATATTATAATTTTTTATCATTTTCAATTTCATGTGGGCCAAAACCTACAAGAATTGATTTACAACCACTACCTTCAGAGACAGACATACTCTATAAATTCCAGTACACCTAGGCCTTCACAGAAAATCTGAAATAAGTAGATGCCATATAATATAACAAAAATGTGGTGTTCGGTATCACTTTTCTAATGTCTTGCTGCGCTCCTCCCAACTACTTTCCCGTGCACATTCTCCACAGGCGGTGCTGCAACCCATTTTTGTGCCCTGACTTCGAAGTGTCAGCAGATGGGAGAGATTTGTACATTTTCTCGTAATCATCCGGTTTCTTGCGCATGAAGGTGTGGCTTCAAGATTGATTTCAGGAGCAGAGGGAACTGTGTTTCCGCGTGCTGGTTTTTCATCAAATGCAGTTTCCTCAAGAGGCACTGTCTGCTGCTCATTAGACATGCAGCGAAGTTTACCATACCAGCTGAAGGTCCAAAAAGAAATGCAGCACAAGCTCGACTATTAATCTCTTGGCGGATACAAGCAACTGATGGTCATAAAAACGAAGTTGTTTTCCATATTGGTAGTGAACTTGTAACCTACCTAAGATAATGCAGTATTAAGTTCTCATGAAATAATCTCATAGACACTCAAACGAAAACAATTGGAGACCTAGATTAGTCGTTGAAAGATACAAGAAGAAAGCCTCCCAACTAATCAGAAACAAGTCAATAAATATTCAAATAGTTTGAAGAAACACTACTGTCTTTCCATAAACAGTAGGAAAATAGACAATCCCAAAATCTAAAGATACTTGTCAACTACCATTTACAAACAAGCTCACACCAAAGGTAAAAGGAAAACAACATAGGTTAGGACCAACAGAAATGGAAGCGGAAAAGACTCTCAAGGCAGACATAGCTTGCAGAGTGTCAGATATTTGCCCAAACTTAGTAATTTCCAGTTTGATACCTTAATATTTATTTGCTTTTTATACCTGCTAGAGTTGTAGTAGATTGAAGAAATGTCTAAGATATTAAATAATGTCAACTAGGGCTGCAAACGAATCGAACTCGCGAGCGGCTCAAGTCAAGCTCGAGTCGAGCTCGAGTTGGCTCGAGTCGAAATCGAGCTCGAACTCGAGTTCAAATATTAAGCTCGTTAGCCCGTGAGTTCAAGTATATATATATATATTTTTTATTTTTTTAAGTGTATATATTTTTTTATTTTTTTAAGTATATATATTTTTTTATTTTAATAATAAAATTACATATATCCTTAATATTTTATTATTTGTTAAGAAAAAAATATTATTTTATTTATTTTTTATTTTTTTAGCTCGAGCTCGACTCGAATCAAGTCGAACTCGGGCTCGAGCTTGAAATTGTTAGCTCGTCGAGCTCAAACTCGAGTTCGAGTTCAATGAAATTATGTCGAGACTCGACTCGATTAGGCCAACACTCGACTCGACTCGACTCGTTTGCAACCCTAATGTCAACACTGTCACCAAGAGACATTTGATTTTCACAATATTGATCAACTAATTAGTCATCAACTTTTAACTAGGTTGAGATAAGTGTTAAAAATTTGAAGGCCAGGCAGGAAATAGATTTCTGTGTATAACGTCTTTGAATCATTCTAGAGCCTTGCCAAAGAAGGGCTGAGGATATGTAATGCAAACACATAGCATTAAGACTTTCTGGGATAATGAGAAAGATACCGTTACTGGCAAACTACCTAAAGCACTACGAAAAGTAGCTGGATGATCCCTTACCGCAAGAATTAGTATACGTGGAAAAATAAGGGAAACTAAATTAATTTTTTCTAAAAAAAATACAGTTGGCATTTTTCCAAATTCATAAAAGGCGCCATCTTGCCATTACAAAAACTGATTCTAAGCCACAAAAAACACAACCACAATCTTTCCCGATGACTTCTCTCTGGCGCATGTTCATCTGTGTCTCTGGTTTCACGTCGCAGTCTATAAGAACAACCTGGTTTCCTCCATTTACCTTCGCCATTTGCTGGCTTCCAAGAAAGCATAATTAGCAAGTCAAAAACAAACCGACATGGGTAACATGGCCCTGAACAAAGCAATCCTTTTTTCAACCCTTCTCTTCATTCCTCTTGTTCTTTCAGATGATACTGTACCTGCCCCCGGTGATAAGGCTCAATTGAATAGCTGGTTTGAGCAAAATGTGCAGCCTTTGGCATCCCGGAAAGGCACTTTGGACCCGGCACTAGTCGCTGCAGAAGCCAATCCCAGAATCATCAAGCTCAAGAGCGACGGAAGCGGTGAGTTCAAGACTATAGCGGATGCCATCAATAGCATCCCAAATGACAATACCAACCGCATCATCATTTCACTTGGCCCCGGAAACTATACAGAGAAAATCAAGATTGAACGTAACAAGCCATTCATCTCAATAATTGGAGATCCAAACAATTTGCCTACTCTAGTGTTTGATGGTACAGCGGCCAAGTTTGGAACCGTGGAAAGTGCCACCTTGATTGTTGAATCTGATTACTTCAACGCCGCTAACCTCATTCTTGCGGTAAGCGAACTATATATATAGCCAGCACGCGTTGTTCTTGTTTCTTTTTCCTTGAAGGTCTTGTTTCTGATCGATCACATCTTGGGTTGCTTCGAATTGCTCTAGAACTCAGCACCAAGGCCAAACGGCGACGTGAAGGGTGCCCAGGCGTTGGCTGTGAGAATTGGAGGGGATAAGGCTTCCTTTTACAACTGCAAATTCCTTGGTTTTCAAGACACCCTTTGCGACGACAAAGGAAAGCACTTGTTCAAGGATTGCTACATCGAAGGCACCGTAGATTTCATTTTTGGCAACGGAAAATCCATCTACTTGGTAAAATATTAGTAACAATAGAAGATCAATTCATCATCTTTTACTTCTTTTCTGATCATTTTCTTGAAGAATGCGAACAAGCTGTGGATGAAATCTTGAATGTGAATCATATTGCAGAATGTTGAGATGCATGTTATCCCAGGCGACCAACAGGCATGGATCACCGCACAGGCGAGGCACACCGATGCTGAAGACACAGGATACTCATTTGTCCACTGCAAAGTCACTGGCACAGGTCGCACTGCTTACTTGGGCAGGACTTGGATGCCTTATGGCAAGGTCGTGTTTGCCTACACGGATATGAGCGACGCGGTAATCCCCGCAGGCTGGTCTAATAACTTCCATCCGGAGACTGAGAAGTAAGTTTTATTCATATTTAATGTACACGCCAGCGAACTCGGTTTTCAAGATTTATCAAGACAGCTTCTTATGTGTGTGTGTGTGTATACATATATATATATATATATATGTATATATTGGCTGAGAGTTACTGATTAGTTATTCCTTTTCTTGTTTTTGTTTTCTTGGATATTTGTCTAATGGTGGCAATGGTGTATTGCAGGACGGTATTGTTCGGAGAATTCAGTTCCACCGGACCAGGTTCAGACACAAACAATAGCCGGGCTGCATTCACCAAGAAGCTTACTGAAGCAGAAGTTAAACCCTTTCTGACTCTTGGATTCATCGAGGCTTCTAAGTGGCTGCTTCCTCCCACCCAAGTTCCAGCTTAAGCTTCTTAGCTCTGGAAAACAAATGGCTTATTCTTTTTGCCCTTTTCTTCATGTAATTCGTTCATCCGTATTCCCGAAATAAATATTTGGAGCGCACCGTAATTTTTACATTTAGAAATGCTTACGAAAACTATAAAGTTAGAGGCGTTGTAATTTTGACACAAACCAGTTTTAATCATATTTCAGGAGAACTAAGTAACTTCAATGGACACCAAATAGGGTCTTGAGTAGGGCTGCAAACGAATCGAGCCGTTCGCGAGTCAAGCTCGACTCGAGCTCGATATTAATCGAGCTCGAGCCGGCTCGAGTCAAACTCGAGCTCAGAATATTAAGCTCGTTAGCTCGCGAGCCGGCTCGCGAGCTTGAGTATATATATATATATATATATATATTTTTTTTTTATTATTTAATAATAAAATTACGTATATTATTTTTTTATTTTTTATTTTTTATTTTTATAGAAAAATTACGTATATATCCTTAATATTTTATTATTTATTAAGAAAAAATATTATTTTATTTATTTTTTAAAAAATAAAATAATTATTTTTTATTTTTTTCGAGCTCGGCTCGACTTGATTCGAGTCGAGCTTGAGCTTTAAAATTGCCGGCTGGTCAAGCTCGAGTTTTCAAGCTCGAGGTCGAGCTTGGTAAAATTTAGTCGAGACTCGGCTCGATTAGCTCAAAACTCGACTCGACTCGGCTCGTTTGCAACCCTAGTCTTGAGTCCTTCTTTGGGTTGTAGGTGGAGGTTCAAATCCCCAAGGTTATACCAAAACACTCTCTTGGTCTAGTAAGGTCTGTGTGTCTGCTAGCCCCAAAAACAGCCTCTTTAGACTCTCCCTCCCTGTAGTTTAGAATAGATAGGTTATACAATAGTTGTCGTCTTTTAAAAAAAAAAAAGTAACTTGGTCATTCTCTTTCTTGATTCTTGAATTTTAGGTATACTCATCCCTCCCTCGGAGAAATTTGAGGGAAGAGGTAATGCAGAGGAGTGTAATCCCTGTCTTATAAATACTCAATATGAAGTACACTATGAATTTTTGTATGTGTATATAGCTTTTAACGTGTGTGTGATCCTACTATTACTCTTTTCTTTTCTTTTTGGTGATGGAAGGAAAATCTTTTTCGTGTTACTCTCACAATCACTAGGTACAGACGTTTTTAAAGGGGTTTATATTCTCGGATAGCGGTTATGGGTTCTTTTGTTAAAAAAAAAAAGAAGACGTTATTAAAAATTAATCTGCACTGTCATAGGATTAGTGTACATCAATAAGCAACTTATCACTGAAACAGAAAACACAAACACAAACAATAAAACACAAAAAAATAAGAGAGAGAATGTCCAATTTGGAGTTTTTACTGGGAGTGATACTTCTAGTGCAAATTGTTGTAACAAATGTTGGTTTGCTCAGTAAAATGTATACAAGGTCAATGTTGTAGTCCTTGCATCAACCAAACACCCCACAGCTTTAACAAACAGTAACTTGTAATAGTTAACAGTTTCACAAACAATTAATTATAATACTTCCATCAATTAGACAACAAATTAGTACTTGCTTTGTTATTTGCTTTTGTTGTGCCTGTTGAATTTTTAAATACATATGGAAGGCCTGTATTTACTCTTTTCTATTCCCTCCCCTTTCCTCCAATTAGGTAGAAAATGAAAAATAGAGAATGAAAGGCTGTACTTTTCCTTTTCTGACGGTAAGCTCAGTTTTTTCTTCTCCTTGGAATTTACAAGAGATTTGAAAATGTGTCCCTCGTGTAATTTTATGCCAACATTAGTTAACTTTTATGCATAATTTTTTTTTTTAATAAAAGGGATTGTATATTGAAAAAACTTAAATTATAGGTACAAAACGAGAGAAGCAAATTACTTTAATATATGCATCTACTGGATTTTTCAAAGCATGAGGGACACTGTTATAACACACAAAATTCATATTTTGTTGAGCACCTAATTTTGTCAATCTGTCAGCACACTAATTTATTTCTCAGTAAACATGTCTAAGTATAACTTTCAGCGGAATAGATGCCAGGAACCTGCAATCAGGGATAATTGAAGCATACTCATAAGTTGAGGTATCTGCAGACTTAAGCAAGTTATTTGCAGGGTGAAGCACATGAAGGTAACACGTGCTAATAAACTAATCTGACAGTTGTGACGCGTGCTACCTTGCATGGTGAAGCACATGAAGGTGCATTGTGTAAAGGTCTCTTGTTTTTGTTAAAATTTGAAATTTTTTTGAAGCGTTTACCAAGTTGATTTGTATTCTATGTTTTTTTTTTTAATAAATGCATTGAATTTCCTCCTTACTACTAAAAGGTGACAAATAAAATGTTGATGCATTTACGATTCCACTACTACATTACCTTGCACCTGTGTGAATATGTCATGGCTTTCTTCTTGTGAATTGTCATTTGGTGCGAGTATAGGTCAAATTTGCTGATTTTCTCGGACTAAATTTGCCATTTGGTGCCAATACCGGAAAATACTGTAGTAACTATCGTTATGGTAACTAAACAATTTTTATCTGATATAACATATTATTATATTTTTAGCGACCATTTGATTACCAATTGGACTTATCTACCCAGGCATGTCAATGGGTAAGGTCTGGGTTGGATCCCTTTGATCCAGATCCAGACCCATTTAATTTAGTTAGACCCAAACCCATATCCATACTCTTTTGGGTCTAAAAAAGTAAGTTCATACCCAAACCCTTATGGACCTTATGGATCTGGGTATCCAATGGGCATCCATGGGTATTTTCTGAATATACTAAAGTAAAAATGTATTTAAAATATATAGAGTTCATAAATAATATAAATACCATCCAATTTTTGTTTTCAAATAATAAAATTAACATTCAACAAGTTGAATACAATATTGTGAATTCAAAGAAAAAATTATTATTGACTACTTCTATATATTTTCAAAGATTCAACTGCATCCACATCCAATATTTCATTTGTTCGCCTTTACCTTTTCCCTTTTTCTTGAAAAAATTTGTATCAATTACAATGATAACTAGGACTAGTTTTTAAAAAAAGAAAACAACCATAACATATATACATATTTAGTCTTATTAAAAAAATGTAAATTTATACCTCTTTTTCTTATTTAAACTTCAATGTTGGTAGATGTCTCGCAATCCAGCACTAAAATAGTAAATGAGATAAAAGTCATTTGACTAAGAACCGATAGCAAATAAATAATAGAATAAGAAAATTTATAAACACTTACTTATTTTTTTGATTCAATCCAATCATCAGTAATCACTAATGTTTCAACCATATCTAGAAGCAATTTGGCACGAGTCTCATTGACAGGTATCGAACCTGTGCAATAATAAATATCTACTCGAAAAAAATATAAATTTTGTATATAGCGGTGAGTAGGGTCGAATCCACAGGGATTGAGGATAATTCGTTTCTTCCAGAGTCCGAAGTATGGGGGGTTTTTGGAGAATATAAAATAACTAATTAACTACCTAATCAAATAACTGATAGAAATAAATAGGAATTAATCAATAACCTATACGACTCTAGCAAAAGGTGCAACTTTTCAGACACGGTCCATTCAACTGATCATCGCTGCAAAGATAATTCAATTGCTCATTACTAGATTGGTTATAGTTGTCATATACGCGATAAACAACCAGTCTTTCCTTACCTTTTCGATAGTCAAGGTACGACCGTTGACTATTTCTCTAACCAAGAAACAACCCTAGGTACGACCATAGGATTTAATTTCTCGATTGCATTAATAATTAGAAAAATCCAATCCTAACCAACAAACACGTTACGATGGTTCATTTAAATTAGATCATACATTTCTCTAACATGAAACCAATCATGTTAGTCGCCACTGGTATTAATCAATTGAACAATTATGGATTCAATCAATTAATATGACAGTAGATTATTAGGTTAATTCGAATATCGGATCCTTGACATTCAAATAACATAACAAGCATAAGCAATTAAATCAGGAAACGTACGAATACCAATGAATAAAAGAAATAAATAAAATAATTCGATCTCATAGATGTTTGGAACCAAATCCTCAAATTGACCTTCGACTAGAAAAGAAACTTAGTTGCGCATCGCCAATTGAAGCACTTCACACCAGTATTTCATTATAAGAACTAACGAAAAAAAGGAAAAATATGCTGCCGTGTGTTGTATTTCCCTGACCGAGTAGTAATTGCGCGGGATCCGACTTTTTCTCCCTCAAATCCGTGCAATGGAAATCAAAGACAAGAAATTGCTGCTTCCTCTTTCGTCTCTAGCTACGAAGATGCTCAATTGATTGCTGCCGAATTTTCCTCCTCCCAATTACCTAATTGATTGGTTTCATAATACCAATCCAACTCTTAAAAAGATTCCTATTACAAATCAATTTCCTCCACCTTTCTTTTTTCTTGAGAATGATCCCTCGAAATAAGGAAAGTCCTGGCAGCTAACAAATTAGGAAGTTGACTCGAATTGGGAGACTGTCCAATATCAATCCCGACCTTCTGGCCTTGAATGTAGGTCCCAAACGTACCACCATCCAATTAATTGAAAAATTATCACTTGTAATCACGTTTTGCTTCTTTTCCTACAATTGGCACCATTAACTAAATATAAGTAGAATCTATCAATTAAAATAATATTTGGCTAAAATCAAGGGAAAAATAATTATTAATTTAGCAACAAATTATGACCTATCACTCATCAATCACCCAACCACCAATACTAACTGCAGATTCTAATGCCATAAAATCTTACTGTATTTTATCCAATAGTCATAAAATATTATATTATTTTATAAATTTACTAATATATATATTATTTAATTAAATAAATATGGGTTTGGGTAAGGTCTGGTATGGATCTACATTTGGATATAGATTCTAGAAAATTAGACCCTACCCAGACCCACGACTCTTTCACAGGGTCTGGATCTGGATTTGAGAAATTAAATCCAAATCCTACCCAAATATATTGGGTCTGGGTTGGATCTGGATAAGACCCGACCCATTGACCTAAAGAGGATAATGCCTAAAAGTAAGGAAATAAGTTTTTCATTTAAAATAGTAAGTTAATCGTAATAATTAGTAACTTTTGTGTTTTAAAAGGTAAATTGGAATAAATATTAAACTTAATTTTTAAATAGATAAATTATTATTTTATATCCCAAACATACTTTTGAGAGAGTAAGTCTAGTTCAAGTAATAGTAAATTTTTATACATAAATAATAATTCTTACTTATAGCATAATAAATTTGATTAATAACCAAAACTTACTAATTTATGGCACAAATGTACTATTTTGCTTAAAAAACTTATACCAAAGCAATACTAGAAAGTTTATTTGAAATAACAATAAAATGTTTTATTAATGATTAAAACTTAGTACCTTAGTTAGTAATTACTCATAATATACTTGTATAATACATGATTATATGTATAATTTAATTTTTTTTGTATTTATATACTTTAAAATACTATGAAAAATATTTTGACCTTTCACATAACCTTATAAAATAATAAAATTTTGTTGTATTATAATTTTTTAATCATTTTCAATTTCATGTGGGCCAAAACCTACAAGAATTGATTTACAACCACTACCTTCAGAGACAGACATACTCTATAAATTCCAGTACACCTAGGCCTTCACAGAAAATCTGAAATAAGTAAATGCCATATAATATAACAAAAATGTGGTGTTCGGCATCACTTTTCTGATGTCTTGCTGCGCTTCTCCCAACTACTTTCCCGTGCACATTCTCCACAGGCGGTGCTGCAACCCATTTTTGTGCCCTGACTTCGAAGTGTCAGCAGATGGGAGAGATTTGTACATTTTCTCGTAATCATCCGGTTTCTTGCGCATGAAGGTGTGGCTTCAAGATTGATTTCAGGAGCAGAGGGAACTGTGTTTCTGCGTGCTGGTTTATCATCAAATGCAGTTTCCTCAAGAGGTACTGTCTGCTGCTCATGTGCAAATTTGTAATTCATTCTTCTTTCTCTTGCGGATCAATTGTAGATGCATCAGGTCAAACTGGTTGCACTTTCTCCCATAAAAAAGTTCTTCTGAATACTTCCCAAGCCATCTCTTGTTCCTCTTTTGACAGCTTTTCCTCTTCATTCTCTTGCAAGAGTTTCATGTTCATGATAATGTGCAATCCATCTACATGTAGCACAACTTCATTAGTGAATATGCATAAGACTGCATTAGACATGCAGCGAAGTTTACCATACCAGCTGAAGTTCCAAAAAGAAATGCAGCACAAGCTCGACTATTAATCTCTTGGCGGATACAAGCAACTGATGGTCATAAAAACGAAGTTGTTTTCCATATTGGTAGTCAACTTGTAACCTACCTAAGATAATGCAGTATTAAGTTCTCATGAAATAATCTCATAGACACTCAAACGAAAACAATTGGAGACCTAGATTAGTCGTTGAAAGATACAAGAAGAAAGCCTCCCAACTAATCAGAAACAAGTCAACAAATATTCAAATAGTTTGAAGAAACACTACTGTCTTTCCATAAACAGTAGGAAAATAGACAATCCAAAAATCTAAAGATACTTGTCAACTACCATTTACAAACAAGCTCACACCAAAGGTAAAAGGAAAACAACATAGGTTAGGACCAACAGAAATGGAAGCGGAAAAGACTCTCAAGGCAGACATAGCTTGCAGAGTGTCAGATATTTGCCCAAACTTAGTAATTTCCAGTTTGATACCTTAATATTTATTTGCTTTTTATACCCGCCAGAGTTGTAGTAGACTAAAGAAATATCTAAGATATTAAATAATGTCAACACTGTCACCAAGAGACATTTGATTTTCACAATATTGATCAACTAATTAGTCATCGACTTTTAACTAGGTTGAGATAAGTGTTAAAAATTTGAAGATGGCTAATTTCTTGACATTTGATCTGGCCAGGCAGGAAATAGATTTATGTGTATAACGTCTTTGAATCATTCTAGAGCATTGCTAAAGAAGGGCTAAGGATATGTAATGCAAACACATAGCATTAAGACTTTCTCGGATAATGAGAAATATACTGTTACTGGCAAACTACCTAAAGCACTGCGAAAAGCAGCAGGATGACCCCTCACCGCAAGAATTAGTATACGTGGAAAAATAAGGGAAACTAAATTAATTTTTTTCTAAAAAAAATACAGTTGGCATTTTTCCAAATTCATAAAAGGCGCCATCTTGCCATTACAAAAACTGATTCTAAGCCACAAAAAACACAACCACAATCTTTCCCGATGACTTCTCTCTGGCGCATGTTCATCTGTGTCTCTGGTTTCACGTCGCAGTCTATAAGAACAACCTGGTTTCCTCCATTTACCTTCGCCAATTGCTGGCTTCCAAGAAAGCATAATTAGCAAGTAAAAAACAAACCGACATGGGTAACATGGCCCTGAACAAAGCAATCCTTTTTTCAACCCTTCTCTTCATTCCTCTTGTTCTTTCAGATGATACTGTACCTGCCCCCGGTGATAAGGCTCAATTGAATAGCTGGTTTGAGCAAAATGTGCAGCCTTTGGCATCCCGGAAAGACACTTTGGACCCGGCACTAGTCACTGCAGAAGCCAATCCCAGAATCATCAAGCTCAAGAGCGACGGAAGCGGTGAGTTCAAGACTATAGCCGATGCCATCAATAGCATCCCAAATGACAATACCAACCGCATCATCATTTCACTTGGCCCCGGAAACTATACAGAGAAAATCAAGATTGAACGTAACAAGCCATTCATCTCAATAATTGGAGATCCAAACAATTTGCCTACTCTAGTGTTTGATGGTACAGCGGCCAAGTATGGAACCGTGGAAAGTGCCACCTTGATTGTTGAATCTGATTACTTCAACGCCGCTAACCTCATTCTTGCGGTAAGCGAACTATATATATAGCCAGCACGCATTGTTCTTGTTTCTTTTTCCTTGAAGGTCTTGTTTCTGATCGATCACATCTTGGGTTGCTTCGAATTGCTCAAGAACTCAGCACCAAGGCCAAACGGCGACGTGAAGGGTGCCCAGGCATTGGCTGTGAGAATTGGAGGGGATAAGGCTTCCTTTTACAACTGCAAATTCCTTGGTTTTCAAGACACCCTTTGCGATGACAAAGGAAAGCACTTGTTCAAGGATTGCTACATCGAAGGCACCGTAGATTTCATTTTTGGCAACGGAAAATCCATCTACTTGGTAAAATATTAGTAACAATAGAAGATCAATTCATCATCTTTTACTTCTTTTCTGATCATTTTCTTGAAGAATGCGAACAAGCTGTGGATGAAATCTTGAATGTGATTCATATTGCAGAATGTTGAGATGCATGTTATCCCAGGCGACCAACAGGCATGGATCACCGCACAGGCGAGGCACACCGATGCTGAAGACACAGGATACTCATTTGTCCACTGCAAAGTCACTGGCACAGGTCGCACTGCTTACTTGGGCAGAACTTGGATGCCTTATGGCAAGGTCGTGTTTGCCTACACGGATATGAGCGACGCGGTAATCCCAGCAGGCTGGTCTAATAACTTCCATCCGGAGACTGAGAAGTAAGTTTTATTCATATTTAATATACACGCCAGCGAACTCGGTTTTCAAGATTTATCAAGACAGCTCTTGTGTGTGTATATATATATTGTTGGCTGAGAGTTACTGATTAGTTATTCCTTTTGTTGTTTTTGTTTTCTTGGATATTTGTCTAATGGTGGCAATGGTGTATTGCAGGACGGTATTGTTCGGAGAATTCAGTTCCACCGGACCAGGTTCAGACACAAACAATAGCCGGGCTGCATTCACCAAGAAGCTTACTGAAGCAGAAGTTAAACCCTTTCTGACTCTTGGATTCATCGAGGCTTCTAAGTGGCTGCTTCCTCCCACCCAAGTTCCAGCTTAAGGCTTCTTAGCTCTGGAAAACAAATGGCTTATTCTTTTTGCCCTTTTCTTCATGTAATTTGTTCATCCGTATTCCCGAAATAAATATTTGGAGCACACCATAATTTTTACATTTAGAAATGCTTACGAAAACTATAAAGTTATAGACGACGTAATTTTGACACAAACCAGTTTTAATCATATTTCAGGAGAACTAAGTAACTTGTTCATTCAACCGCTGAGCTTGGCTAAGTGGTCACGGGAGGATCTTAAGTCCTTCCTTGGGTTGTAGGTGAAGGTTTAAAAAATTCCACCTACAGTAAAAAAAATTCAAGGGTTATGCCAAATTACTTTTTTGGTCTAGTAAGGTTTGTGTACATGCTAGTCCGAAACACAGCCTGTTTAGGCTCTCGCGCTTCTTTCCTGTAGTTTAGGATAAATAAGTTATACAATAATCATCGTCTCCCTAAAAAAAAAAAAAAAAAACTTGGTCATTCTTTTTCTTTATTCTTGAATTTTAGGTATACTCGTCCCTCCCTCGGAGAAATTGGATGGAAGAGGTATTGCAGAGGAGTGTAATCCCTGTCTTATAAAAACTCAATATGAAGTAACGCTGTGAATTTTTGTACGTGTATATAGCTTCTAACGTGTGTGTGATTCTACTATTACTCTTTTCTTTTCTTTTTTTGATGATGGAAGGAAAATCTTCTTCGTGTTACTCTCACAATCACTAGGTAAAGACGTTCTTGAAATTTAATCTGCACTGTCATAGGATTAGTGTACATCAATAAGCAACTAATCACCGAAACAAAAAACACAAAAAATTTTTTTAAAAAAAAAGAGAAAAGGAAAATGGATGCAGATAGATCTGTACTCAGAATGCGGCAAATGGGGATGACGCAGGGGGCTCGACGTCATGGGCCAAGGCGTAAACGCATTTGCTCCAAACAATAAAACTCGTTTTCAAAATATTGTCAGCATCACCTCTCGCGGGTTTGGGTTGAAGAAGCTGTACAGACGACAAAACAATAATTTCATGACGTTTTATTCCAATGCCCACTAGATTGTCACAACAACCGGTAGAAACAGTCCCATGATCTTTGAAGATTCCGAGGTAAATTTCTTACCCACATTATTCAGTGATATTCTTCCAACACTTGCCTACAAAATCCTGGGTGAGGCTCAGATGGCAAAGTGAAGTTGTCCGTCTCTTACCATTTGGTAACTGGCGAATGGCGATGCATCCTTTTCTACTGCAGCTGCAGGGGTAAGTGTAACCATGACAAACAGGCCTAGCACCCCTGCAGCTACACCAATGAATGAACAGATATATCATCGTCTTGTTGCTCATATTTACTTATCAACAATCAAATTGTAGCCTTTTTCTTTTGGGAGTTACTTTTGATTTTGGGGAAGGTAATGAGTAGTATTCTGCAACTTACTAAAATATATTCTGCAACTAGATTTAATGATTTCATCCATAGGTTCCACTAGCATAAATAGTAGTCATTTGCTAAATAGTGAGGTATTTAACTCAATCTATCCGAACTCAGTTAGAATCTTCTGTATCACTATTCGGTAACAAATTCAGTGTCAATCCCACTTATCACGTGACGATAGAAGAAATTTAAATAAATAGCACACGACAAATTATATAAACAGGATACTTGACATAAATATAGAAATGGTACTAAATTATCACTGAAAAAGTGGCATTGAGGATCCCCTGTGATCGAAATGACCCTGGGAGAGAAAGCCTTGGCCTACTTTTTCTTGTGGTTGCAAGCGAGTTGATATCGCATTCGATTTTGGCTCAACTTGCAAGATCTCGCCTGCACAGTAAGTACGATTTATCCATGGGAGTTTCAATTTTTTACTCCATTTCCTTTCAATTGAATTTTAGGCATGGCTGCACGTGTATAGCCAATACCAATGTATGTGTCCCTTCTGATAATGAATTGCGGTTGACGAGCCTCAAAATAAGAGAGATAATGTCCAATTTGCACAATAGGAAAATGATTAAATTTGTTTGAACATGAGGATGGTAATAAAAGTGGGTGTCCGCGATTGTCCACGTCACGGGAGAGTAAAAGGCAAGGGGACGGAGCAGGAGACAGGGAGGATACTCCAACCTCGTCCCTGCTTCAAATTAGTATTTTATTACATGTATATTGCATATATATTACTTATTACTACTTATATCCTAAGCTTCCTAAATTAATTTAATCAAAGAGAAAAAAAGGTCTTATTTCGAGTAACTACTAAATGTCCACTTCATCTAATACACTATCACCCACAAATCTATTGCAATATAATGTCTCATTTAATTTGATACATTAATGACTAAGAATTCTATTGCAGTGCTAAGGGCTAAAGCCTCGTTTAATTTGGTACATTAATGACTAACAATTTTATCACAATACTAAGAGCTAGAAGAACCCGCGTAAAAAGTGATAAACATTGGTTGACAATGGACTGCCTTAGGCCAAAAGAATTCTGGTAATTAGCAAAACACACATTAATACACTCAAACATACACCATCTTTTTGTAATTATGCCCACGTTTCTGTAAATTTTGTTTGTCAACAAAAAAAGGAGTCTTGGAAAATGCACTGAAGAATTCTGAGACTTTAAAAATGAAGATATACATATATATATTTTTTAACGCTTTATAATATGTCATAAACTTTTGTAAGTTAAAATTCATACCAGTGGATAGGGTGAGAGTGGGGATGACAACGAAGATAGGTTCAATATGGGGAGTGGGGAAGCGATGTTTGATTTCTCCCCCAGCTTTAAATAGGACACCCCCGCCCCACCCTCCTTAAATTTAATATTTTATATATAATATAAAATTCATAATATATAATATACAATATAAAATTCATTATATAATCTACATACGTGTATATATATATCAAATACAAATTTCATAATATAATATAATTGTATATATGTAATATGAAATGAATAATATGATATTTTCTTTTGATAATATAGTATAAATTTTTTGTTAATAATTTGTAATAAAATGATAATTTTGTCAATAATTACTCTTTTTTTGTTATGGAATGTTGTTTATAAAAAATAATGATACTTGATTCAGAATTTATGTAAAATCAAATATAGAGCAACGGATTCACAAGATCAAAATAATTTTTAAACTTTATCTCATGTTAAATTTTTTTACTAAAAATTCAAAAGAACGATTAGTAAATTTATTATTAGTGTTTTATATATATAGCGAAAAGAGATAGGGATGCCTGTACGAGTAACGAGACGAAGGGCAGGGCGTGGCGAAGATACCAAGAATGGGACGGTAGACAGGAGGAACTTTTAAGTGATAGCCGATAGGGCGAAGAGCGGGGAATCTATGCCCCGCCTCAAACCCCTTCCATTGCTAATCCTAGGCAAGGACGTGGGCCAGAGGACGATTGGTAAGGGATAGGTTCAGGGGCGACATCAGGGGAAAGTTCAAATCAAATTTCTTTTGATTCATTTGTCTATTTATTTCATTTCCTTAACAGAAGGGCACCGTTTGTTTTTAAATGAATTGGAGAGAAATGAGAGGAAAGGCAATGTAGAGTTAAATTTTTTCTGTTTAATTTGATTTTTATGAAAGGAGGATTAGATCTATATATTACAATGACATGTTTACAATGAGGTAAATGGGAGGGAACGAGACAAGATTAATGTAGTAATTTCATATTTCCTAAAAGAATTCTTTTCTTATTTACAATTAATTTCTTCAATAAAATATCCACATCATCATCAAACCTAATTTCTTCGTTAGTAATATTTTGAACTTATCAATATTAAATAGTTCTTGTAAATTCAAATATTAATGTCTTATTGATTTTTAACACGTAATAAAAAAAAGGATGAATACCACCAAACATAATAGAAAAGAAAAAAAGAATCATAAGGGTTAAAATATGATCACAAATTAGACTTTGTAGTTCAGACATTCAATTACAAATTCAAATACCTTTTAAGTAATCCAATTAATTTATAAATATTTAAGAGAATTTCAAAATTTTCATCAAAATTCCTCAATCAAAATACGATCTAATAGAATCTTGAACTACCCAAATTATGTTCTACAGCAGGTATTAAAGTTTGCAAACAAAAATTTTGTCAGACTCACACAATTCTTTTAGCTAATAACCTGTTCCATATTAGCTTTCAAAATTTTTAAATTGATCATTGTCACATCATGCCATAGATATTATTGCCTAGAACAAATAACTCAATTAATTATAGATCAAAACTGCTAAATACATAAATAAACAAACAAAAAGTTATCTTTAGCGTGGCTAAGAACCCTAAAAATTATAAAGTATCGTACACTTATTCTAAACAAAAAAAGAACCGAGCAGGTATATTTTGAGTAAGGAAGAAATGAATAGGTATATTTCATAGATATGACACAAGTATAGCAATTTGGATTGGCTTGACGAATTAATGAGTTGAATGTAGAAATATTCGACTCGACTCAAGTGACTCACCAAGTCAACTTGAACTCAAAATTAATCGAATTCGAATTGAATTTTGATCGAACAGACTAACAAGCACTCACAAAATAGCTCCACTTGTTTGCAGCATAGGCTCAAACATACAGTAACTTGGATTATTTCTTTATTTATTTTAATCCATTTTTCCATTTTTTATCTTTTATATTTTTAAAGCTTGTTTCTATCTAGGGATAATTGTAAAAACCTTCTCTAAGTTTTCTAACAGTTGCACTCACTTCCCCTGAAGTTTCTAAAATAGCATTGACCTCCCCTAACATGAATTTGGGCCTATAATTGACATAAGATAGGATGAATTTACTTTTATACCCTATGAGTCTAAGGTTATTAGTAAACAAATTTGGAACAAAAAAGTAATAAACAAATTTAGGATAACTAATTAAACAAGTTAATAGTTATTTCTTATCTGATTAGGCACCGTAAGTGCACTTACAAAATGGCACCACAAAATAGTGCTAATTGATGCTTCAACATAGCATCATTTTGTGATTGACAACACTTGAGATGACAATCCAAATCGTATATTATATACACAGAAGATAAGCAGAAGCAAAGGGCAAGAAACCTCAAAGTTAAGCTCCATAAGAAAATAAGTTCTGGTGGTTTTGATTAAACTCATTTCATCTTAAGTATTCATGAAAACAAAAGTAGAAAGAAAGTAGAAATCAAGGCAAATGTTGAGAAATTTCCTATTCAAAATTTGTGGTAATTAGAAGATAATACATAAATAATCCTTTGTAGTTTCAATTTAATACACAAAAGTTTCTATGCGCATTAGTGAATGAGAGTTTTTTAAGTTGGTTGTATACATTCTATGCTTTAGAACCTTAGATTTCTGAACGTATGTTCATTTTTTCTTCTGGTTGTTACTGTTGCACTTGTTCTCTTTGCATTTATATGAGTTTCACTAATTGTTTCCAACTTTTAATTTTATTCATTCTTTTAGTAATTCAATATCACAAGAGGCAAAAGGAGTACAAATGGAACAAAATTATTATCCCTCTTCTCAAAAATCTTTTTTAATGCAACTTTATCTAACATGGGCTGAATATGCTATCAAAATCTTAAATTCACATGAGATTAGTGCTATTTTCAAAATCTTAGAGAAGGTGAGTGCAACAATAAAAAATTTCACGGGAGGTTTCTGCAATTATCCCTTCTATCTAATACGATCCTAATTTTAATTCTAATGAGATAAAATATTGGACATCATGAAATTTTGGAAATTCACATGTACTAAAAATAAATTGATCCACGAGAAACGACCTTCTTTCCCATTAGATTCTAAAGTTAAGGGACTAAATTAGTCATGATGATCGATGAGGGACTAAAATGATTAAGATTCCACAGATGAGGGACTCAAACAGCATTTTCGCTTTTAACAAACAAAAACAAGTAATTTGTCAAATATCGAGGGGTGGTTTCCATAAATTTTCCGGTAAATTTTTTTGGACCCGATAAAAATTTTCAGGTTTAGATTGAAAAATAATTTCAATACCCGGATTCGGATCTAGATCCGGATCCGTTTATTCTAACAAAAAAAGTGGTTAAATACGAAATATAGAATTTCGAACCGTATCTGACTCGAATCCAAATAATATATTAATAATTATAAAGTATAAATATTTTTAAATATTTTCTTTTACCAAATTAATAATTTAATAATGACTTTGTAAATTGATTTGTTATTTGTTTTGGATTGACTATTGTAATTTATTTGTGATTTAATTTTGTAATTTGATTTATTTAAATTTGAAAATTAAATTTATGATTGATTTTGAATTTAATTTTGAAATATTTAAATTTGAACATTTTCTTTTTGAATAGATCCAGATTCAATATGGGATCATGTTCCAAAACCCTAAAGTCAAGACTTATCGGATATACAGATCGAATCCCGATCTATTACATAAAACGGATCCGAATCCGAAAATTTCAATTCTGACCCAAATCCGACCCGTTGACACTGCCCAATCCTCCAACACCTTCCAAGTTCCAAATTAAACCCCCTCTGGAGCATGTAAAAGACGTTTCTATTTTGTGCCGGCGCCGATGAACCCCAATTTTCTCCGGAAAAGTGGAATTAGATAAATTGGTCGACAAGAGATAACCTTTATCCTCGCCGTGCTGCTGTCTCCTTGTCTTCGAAGGGCTCGGTTAAATCAAGAAATAATCTTTTATCCTAGCCTTGAAGGTTAGGGTTTGATCGGGTTCGTGCTACCTCTGTCCCCATTCTTTACCGTCAACGAACGGATTGACGCCATCCTAGCCTCATTCAGCGGCTCCTGTTCCCCAGGTATCTTCCGCCATCATCCCCAAAGTTAGGGTATTCCTCGAAGCTTGGGGTAGGATTTTTTGTTTAGCCGTATTTGTTAGAGCTCATACATAGAATAAGCTTAAGCGAGAGTTTTTTTCCTTTGGGTTTTCCCTATATTATTTGGCAGGAATCATGTCAGTAACAGCAGGGGTTAGGGACACAGTAATTGCAATTAGGGATAAACTTAGAGGTAAAATTGGGCAAACCAAAGTTAAAAGGTACTGGCCTGGAAAAGCGCCTGAGTGGGCTGATGATAATGATGAGGATGGAGACATTAGGATGTCAAGGGCAGATGCCCTTGAAAAAGCTTTCCCTAAGCATGAAGACTCATTGGATGCTGTTAGAAAAGATGACCCTAGGTTGCGGCGTTTGGCTGAGAGTAGGATTGATAATCGTGAGGAGATTAGGGCTGATCATAGACGTATCCGTCAAGCTGAGATTGTTTCGACGATTGAGGAGGAGGAGAATAGGAGACAAGATTGGATGGACGTAGAAGAAGAAGATGAAGATGCATTAGAGGAGAGGAGGAGGAGAATTAGGGAAAAGTTACTGCTGAGGCAGCAAGAAGAAGCTGCACTCCTTCCAGAGGAAGAGGAGGAGGAAGCAGAGGAGGAAGAAGAGGAGGAGGAGTCTGAGTACGAGACAGACTCTGAAGAAGAACAACCAGGTATTGCAATGGTGAAGCCAGTGTTTGTTCCTAAGTCGGAAAGAGATACTATTGCTGAGCGTGAGAGGCTTGAGGAGGAAGAGAGGGCCCTTGAGGAGTTGGTAAAGAGGAGGAGGGAAGAGAGGAAAGTTGAAACAAAGCAAATTGTAGTTGAGAAGATTCGGGAGGACGAAGAGATTCAGAAGAACATGGAATTGGAGGCTAATGTTGCTGATGTGGATACGGATGATGAAATGAATGAGGCAGAGGAATACGAGGCCTGGAAGGCTAGAGAGATTGCGAGGATCAAGAGAGATAGAGATGACAGGGAGGCAGTATTGAAGGAGAGGGAGGAGATTGAGAAGGTGAGAAACATGACAGAAGAGGAGAGGAGGGAGTGGGAGAGGAAAAATCCAAAACCTGCTAAACCAGGAAAGCCTAAATGGAGATTCATGCAGAAATACTACCACAAGGGTGCTTTCTTCCAGTCAAATGCTGATGATCGTGCTGGAACTGCTGGCTCGGACGGTATCTTCACTCGTGATTTCTCTGCTCCAACTGGAGAGGATAAGATGGATAAGACTATCCTACCTAAAGTTATGCAAGTCAAGCACTTTGGTCGGAGTGGAAGGACTAAATGGACACATCTTGTCAATGAGGATACAACTGATTGGAACAATCCGTACGTACTTCTTCTTGCAAATTGCATTAACTGCTGATATTGGAATCTTTACTTGAATCCAGACAGAAATGAATGCTTGATGTGGTTTAATTCGACTAAATCCTAGTTTTCCACTACTGGAAACTGGAATAAGTAGCCCATTAAGAAAGTTAGCATAAAATATTTTTCCTTTCTAGTTTAAAGTAAGCAAGCAAAATTTTACTTTATACAGAACAGGCTAACTTTAACTTCTCTCTGATAGGTTGTATATATTTATAGTTTTGTTACCTTTTTTTTTTTTTTTTGCAAAATTGCATTATGATAATTGCTTGCTATCATGTGTCAACAAATGTTAATCCTAGTTTTCTTTTGCTATACATCTCAACCGTTATATTATGCTAGATTTCTCCTTGCTTGGTTCTAGAAAAAGGTTCTAGTAAATGTAACTTTGCAGGTAAATTATGTGTTTATGATGGTAAATGAAGATAGAGTGAGAACCTATTTGTGTCTCTCTGCAAATGGGTAATTTTGAAACAAATTATGTATTCTAAACAGTTCAATGATTGCATTCATACTTAGTTCAATCCTGACAATTTGGACTGAGACACTGAGATGTGCATATTGTTTTCTTCATCCGAAGAAGCAACCACACAAGAGGTTTTTAAGTATGTTACTTTTACAAGTAAATATCTGACGAAATACTAGATGGTTGATTTTGAACACCTGTTGGTGAATTGATTTTGACCTTTCGTCGTGAATTATGTTTTTCTGCTGCTTGATGTCTTGATTCTGAGTGCAGATGTAATTATTTGTGTTATGTTCTTTGTTGCAACCATTATGACATGTGCTTGGAAGTTGGATTGCCATTGGAGTATTCTGATTTCCATGACGGACTAATAGTTATCTTGTATCTGTGCAGGTGGACTTTCAATGATGCCATGCGGATCAAGTACGATGCAAAGATGGCTGGAATGAATGCACCTATAGCAAAACCTAAAGGAAGTAAGAAGCTAAAGGATTGGGAGTCTAAGTGATGCTGCATGTCAAACTTGTTGTGCAGACATATCAGGACGCATCTCTGTAGGTTATCTGATTATTACGTGAAGGTTTCAACCAGTATATTGATGGCTCTGCTATTGTAGCCAAAAGTAGTGCTTCTCAGTGTGGTGCCTTTTCCTGTAATGAGTTGTCTTTTTAGACTACTCTCGCCCCATCACAAATCACCCAGTCCCAAAATGAACTCTTGTTATACTCATGGTCCTTCTAGTTGCCTGTATTTCACAATGATATTCTCTTACCCTCTCTAGGCGCCCAAATGGCATGGATTGGAATCATGCATTTTGTACACCTGTCTTTAATCTAGGCGCCCAAAGAGGATTTACTGACTCTTGACTGCATCCGGCTGATGGCATTCAATCCTTCGGAAAGTTGCAGTTTAGCGTTTTCGTCTTTGGTCACCCTTTTGTGAATTGGGAAACATTTGTATTGTGCTTCGTCTGAGTTTGAGAACCTTGCGCTCTCATTAAACGGCTTTGCTGATGGATGCTTGTAGTTGATGGGTGTGCCTCCCAGAGACGGCAAAACTGAGATTGCTCTCATTTATGATGTAACGCTTCTCTTCTGTTTTATTCGTTATAGATACAGCTTTGATTCGAACTTCTCAATCCAGAGAAGATCAACCTGGGATCAACTTTTACACCTTTATGTGTTGATTCCAGGCCACAACAATCTAAAACCGCATTATGTTCAAGGATCTTCATGGTCTTGTTTGGATTGTGGTGTTTTACAGAAAATTTTTTATGTTTATTGTAAATATAATTATTTTTTTATTTTACATATATCAAATTGTTACGGTGGAAGTTGCATGGTAATAAATAATTATCTTGAGATTAGTAGGATTTTTTCCTTCCCAACTTTCTTCATGCGCTACGCATGCCCGTCTTATCGTTAGGACTTAGGAGTGAAAGTGTGAGGGTTGTCTCAACCTTTTTTTTTTTGGAGCTAGGACGGTCGTGGCTCACTTAAAGTGGTCGGATTGTTACCAGTTCAATTGGTGATAGGATCAACCGCTAGACACCTGATTAATCGAACCTTATAATTCGGTGTCTGTCGCAAAGAAGACAGCTGCCGAGCCGAGTCGACAGCACAAGTTCATCTGTAAAAATACAAGAGTGGTTGGGGTTTTGTCTACAGTCTCACTCCTATGTTGAAGTTAGTTATAGATCGAGGGTTAAAGGTACAAGTAGTTGGATGGTTCGTAATGTGTACCTGACTTGTAGATAATGATGAGTAGTTATAAGGGAAAATTCAATAGCCAGGATTTGATACCTACGCCTGATTAATGATTAGATGACAAGCTATAGCGGCAGATTCAAACATAACTCTGATCATTAGGACGGTGGGCGGTCACATCAACCTGTCAATCATTAGTCATCTCATTTATCAAGGTGTTAGGTGTTGGAGTCTATAACCGTGCTCAAGAGAATAGTGAAGTTGGGTCAATTAATCGAGATGGTCCTTCATCTCGGGACGGCGAAAACGAGATTGTTGAAGAAACTAAAGAGCCGAGATAATCATATTGGTATTGAATAGCTGAGGTGGTGACCATACTTCTCGCTTATAATTTGCTCTGCGATGCAACTACTTGTAAAACAAAACCCAAGACAAATCCTAATCAAAATTCATATCTCACTAGATTGAACTAGAAAAACCCTGACCCCTTTAGATATTTTTATTTTGATAGAAAGAAAATGGAGAGAAGTTTAGGGGGAAATTCATTTCATTTCAAATATGTAGGCTACCATGCATTTTTAGTTACTGTTTTGTACAACTCTCCTTTAAGTAGCATGACCAAATCAATCCTACTAGTTGAGCCGCCCATCGAAATCGATTTAAACACGAATAGTGGAAGGGGGGATAAGAGAAGAACTCATCAAACCAACCCAAAGTGAAGAAAGGGAGTAAACCGGGTTGAGTCAAGTCACGGATAACTCAAACGTGAAAACCATTAGAAAATATTTTGAGATAATTTCAAAACCCCTTCTAAGCTTTCTCCTAATATCACTTAGCACCTTTGAGATTTTTAAAATTTCATTTACCTCCTCTATCTACTTGACAAGATTAGATGTCCTTTTTAATAGTCACAAATTAATGCCATTACCCTTACATTTTTAATAATTATTTAACAAAAAGTTCCCAAACAAAAAGAGATTTTTTAACCCCAAAAATAACCAAATAACAATCCAATATTAGTCCGTATTTCTATGTATCTAGATGGTGGTAGATTAGCAAAGGAGGTGATTAAGTTAAATTTAGTAACATCAATCACTTAAAAAGATTTTTTGATAAATAATTTACACCTTAAAAAATTTTGTGGGACGATCTTAAGGACTTCAAGCAAATACACAATGTAATTCAAGTTGTATTCGAAATTAAAATAAACTTTTTTATACATGTAGTCTGCATGTAAAGCCTACTTATAGAAAAAAATTTATAAATAAGCCATTTCAAAAATATTAATCAAAAAATGATCTCATGATAAAATATCAAAAAATTGCCTATACTTTTTTTTAGGTGAAAACAACATGGGCAATTTCTAGGTATTTTTAGTTTTACTTTCTAGTCTTATTTTAATTTTTATTGTTGATGTAAGTTTCATAAATAAGACAACATTACCGTAGTATTGGAAGTAGAATTTTTTCTCTCTTTGCTTTCTCCTAAAGGGCCTAGAATGTTACCAAAAAAAAAAAATGTAAATTCAAGGGGTAAACTAGGACTGTAGTTGAAATTTGACTTTCTCCGCTCCATCCATCACCGACCCTAGTGAAACAACATCCTCTACTGAAGAAAAATCCAATTATTTTCCGCCCCTCGCCCTCTATTTAATCCATATCTCAGTTCCTCGATCATTTCTCTCACGCCTGCTAATATATACCTAAAGAAACTCATTTTTCCATACCGATAACCTGCATTCATATATACATAACTCATTCTTGGGAAGTGAAGTCAAAGAAGCCTTCGACGATGGAACCTGACTACTTCCGGGATGAGCAAGACGAGAAAGACTTTGAAGCTGAAATCCCCCTCGATGAGGAAGAGGAAGAGGAAGCACAGAGGACTACTGTTTCTGAAAATCTAAGCACAGAAGAGGTTTCTTTCTCTCTTTTTTTTTCTTGCTTCACTTCACTATAGTTCGGTTCTGCATATGTCTATTTTCCTATCTCTATCGTATGCTGCGCTTTGAAGTATATAATTAGTGTTCGAGTACATGTTTTTTTTATGTATATCAGGGCAAATATACTTAGCCCTAGTTCTTTTTCTGTTTTTTTTCCTTTTTCCGTTTTGGGCGTCTGATCAGGAGCTGGAGAACGTGAAGAAGAAGCTTAAGGAGATTGAAGAAGAGACTGGCAACCTCCGCCAAAAGAGTGCCCTAATTGAGAAGGAAATTGGGGGTGCTGCTGAAGGTGAGATTTACTTCAATCATACACATGCAATCACAAAAACACAGACACCGACAGCCAATATTTGTATACATTTTAACATTCACTGGGCAAAATGTTAGTCGGATCATATTCCTGCAAAAACACATCGGTGCGCACACAATGTATTTACAGAAGTGCATATTGAAACCAAATATTTGATGTCATAATAATACATTTCCGGGGTTTTTTTTTTGGCAATCTTTACTTGTGTTTCATCATTTCCAACAAGCTTCTGTAAATTTATGGTAAAAGCTATAAAGGGAAAGTAATGAGCGGCAGCCCTCTTGCTTGGGTGCATCTTAATAGAAAATAAGATATGATGACAAACAGAGTTTTGCAACATGTTAAAATGACACTTGGTATGGTCATTACTTGACAGCAATGAACTGTTATAAGTTATTACTTCATATGTAATTTCATTTATGAAGATAGTGATGGTTGTTTTGCTGGTATGGATATAAAGTAGGAAAGCATAGTGTGATATCCGGAAACATTTACAGCAATGGCAAATGGTTGTGGTTGGGCCCCTGGAAGTCAAAGTTATGCTATTTATGTTTTTGTGCCACGTGAAACATGTGTCAAAAACAAATGACACATCTTGGGTAATTTGAATACTCAGTCATCGTATCGATGAATGGAGAATGTTTCCGATTCATGTAGGATATACGAGCAAACAATTTTTGGGCCTTGGAACCAGATCAAGTAAATACCCTAGGGATGGTTTGGAATATCTTTAACTGATTCATGTGTGGATAATGATCATTTGAGATATTAGTTCAGATTTTCTATTCTGTAAATAGAGCCATGGATGATATCTTTAGAAAAGAGCATGAAAGAAGGATGGATTTTTTTGGGTATTAATGCCAATGTTAATAGAGGAAGAAGAGATGAAAAGCAAAGTGAAATTAGGAAGGGAATAAAATGCCAAATGTAGACAGATAAATGGTGGTAGCTGTTAGATTCATTTGAACAAGGGTTATGCTTATAGTCTAATTCATTGGAATCCGAGACTAGTATTGCTTAATGCGTGTCTTTATTTTCTAGATTGGCTTCCTTCTGCTAACCACTTCTCAACGTTGAGGATGAATAAATATTGTTGCTTTATATGTGGATATACATATTTAATTCGTTTGAACATCTGTAGACAATCTACAAATTCCAGATGATTAATGTTTTGTCCCTTCTCTAGTTCTCTTAGACGTCTTGCTATGTTGCAATTCTGCTGGGTATTAATCTGGTTACTTATCATGAAAGATTTATATACATTTGCTAGGTCATGAAAATTCAACTGGTGCTTCTGATGATGGTCAGTCTGAAAAAGAGGAGGTGGATTCCCGTTCAATCTATGTTGGAAATGTGAGGCTCAAACCCCATCTTACATAAGTTGCTTATAAACATTTGTTTGCCACGGTAAAGTTTTGTCAATACTGTAGCACAGAAATTAACTGGTTTTATGATTGGTTGGAAGGAGATGTGCCACACTGAAATTTCATCCTTTTAACATCTTAAAATTCATTCATTCTGTGTTTGAATGGAATCTTCTTAGAATCTAAATGTGATGGTTTCATCTTATTGCGGTGGAAGTGCTATAAACTATTGTTTCCTCAAGAATTTCTGGGTTGCATTGAAAGTAAGTAGTATAAGGTGGTGAGATCATCTCTTTTCTTGTTGACATGATCTAACCCATGACAACTAACTTGTGGGAAATCTTTACATCTCTGTCACTTTCAAGTATCTAAAATAAGCAGTTAGTCCTAGCCCCCAACACAGACACACATACACAAAAACAAAAGGGGAAAAGAAACAACGCATGCTTTGTCTCAGATTCTTAATAGATTTTAACATGTTGCATAAACTCTTGAAAAATTTCTAATGTGTTTAAACACAGAAGAAAATTGCAGCAATCAAGAGCAGCTTATAGCTCTGACTTTCGCTTTATAGTAGATTGTTTTTCCTCTTGAATGTGATCTCTAAGTCATTTAGCACAATTCCTAGAATTGCTTGAAGTCACCATAATTACTATCCGTTATGTATTGATGACAAAGAGGCCTCCGTCACAGAACAGCTTTTCCAAGCCTTATGCCAGATTGCATGTTTGGCAACATTCAGTATTGTCTTCTAGATGTTAAACTTTTACATCTAGTTTGCTACGTTTCATTAGTCTTTGTTTCAGGAGGAGGGTGTGTTGGTTCATTATAACGCATCCTTATGTCCCAAGGGTTGCCGACTTCATGCCTCTAATTTTGGTTGTGGTGCTTTATATCAAAAGTATCACCACTGATAGGAAGGATATTGCTCAATGTCAACATAGCTGGAATGTACAAGTTCACAGTTCGATGACATTGTATGCCATGAGAACTTAATTGGTCTTGCAACTGAGATTGCCTTGTTTGTGTTCCCTTTTAGGCTATATTGACTGGGATTTCGTTGTCAACTTTGTTTTTTAATTGCCCTCTTCACTTGTTAGGTGGACTATGAATGTACTCCTGAGGAAGTCCAGCAACATTTCCTGTCCTGTGGTACAGTGAATCGTGTGACAATACTGACAGATCAATTTGGTCAACCCAAAGGATTTGCTTATGTGGAGTTTGTCGAAACTGAAGCTGTTCAAAATGCTCTCATGCTAAATGAATCAGAGTTGCATGGTCGTCCAATTAAGGTTTTGAACGTCTCCTGCTTGAAGACTTATAATCTTAACCTCCGGTTTTCACTTAGACAACATTCATGATTTCCTACAGGTAATGCGTAAGCGGACTAATATCCCTGGAATGAAACAGCACAGAGGAAGGCCGTCATTCAGGAGGGGTTTCACGCCAGGCCCACTTTCCCACCAGTCATATAGTTATGGGTAAATATTGCCTGTTGGATTGTGCTTTTGTTATCAAAGTATTGGCTGCAATCATTTTCTGGTTTAAGAATTTAGGTTTTCATACTTTTGTTGAAGGAAAAGAAAATCCTGCAGTAGCTGGGATTCTCTTCTAAACTTTGTTTTGCATGCAGGAGGGTTCCGAGGTATAGGCGTCCAACGCGCTATAGTCCATACTGATGGACGTCCCCGAATTGATGACATGCTTTTTTACCGGGCCTTGATTGAAAGAAGCATTGACAATTTCTGGCTCATGGCGGTCACAATTTTGTATTTCTTATGCAGGACTTCGTTTTTAGTGACATCTAGCAGCATGCAATGGTAGCAGGGAAACTTCAATTAATATCTGAAACATACATGTAGCTCGCAGATTGTTTTGGTGTTATGTAGGTGACAAATTATAGGACAACAATAGTATGTTGTAATCAACTGATAAAAATGTTGTTTCAAGTTAGTCCGAGGTGACCTCAGGCCTCGTACTAGCAACTTTCGAGCCCTTGTTTGTACTTTGTAGGCATTGTTCAAATTGACTCTATTGGAGATGCTTTAGACTAGCTGTGGGTTAATTCCATAATCCCATTAGGGCTTTGAAGGAAATATTTGAATGATTACTCTGCAGTTATTTCTGGTTACATGCTTTGATCTCTCTTTTCAAGTCAGCTTACGGCCGGAATTGATAACACAACCCAAGAAAGAAGGGGCTCAGGTATGATGTAATTGGGATTTCCATTCCGCAGTCAGTCCCTAGCTGATAGGCCTATGGTCCTCCTTTGTACCGGAAAAGATTAACACTACAAAATCTGGTGTTTAATGGTCTGCGAAATGGACAAGTTGGTGAATGAATGCGAATCTTTTGCTTGGGATCAAAGGAGGCCTGTGTTTGTTTAGAAAAAGCAAATTTCTAAAGCAGACATTCTAATCGGCTTCGAGTGGGTAAGTAATTTGGAAAAGTTATGAAATGCTCATGGAAGAACTAACTGCATTTAGGACTTTAGGTGCAATAGGAGCGAGTCTGCTGAAAGGGAGCCGATCTGAGGAGCTGTTTGAAACTGTTACGGACGGTTTACAATAAAATATCTTTCGGCAAATCAAGGTCGTACAGTTGCAAATCAAATTGAAGATTTTTTTTTTTTTAAATAAAAATTTTGTATTGTTGACTGTATTGTTCTGTAGGATGTACGTAAGAAAAAGAAATGTTGTTAGAACAATTTTTTTTTTTTGAAAACAAAATAGTTATAACAATTTTGACTCCGTTTGAATTAACTATTTTTAAAAATTTTTACTGTAGTAGGGCTTTTAGAGTATATTTTGGGATATTTTTAACAATATTTTGAAATATTTAAAAGTAGTAGATTTTTAAAATGTATTTTGGAATATTTTTTAAATATTAAAAAAATTTAAATTATTTTTTAGACTATTTTTTAGTGTACTTTTTAAAAATTTTTATAATATTTAAAAAATTAAATTTTGAAAAACTGAAGAAGCCAACGAGTACAGGACTATTACCTCAGGTAAGGGATTGCATTTGGTAAATTGGTAAAGGTGCCAACAGGCCTTGACCTACGATTCAGAAGCTATCTAAAGAACATTACAATATATTTATATTGAAAACCCACGACTGTATGTAATTGTGAAAAAGGGAAACAAAATTAACGACGTTTAAAACCTGAAAAAAATGTTTTGATTAAGAATTTGCTTCACCAACGGGGTAATTAATCGACTCAAATAGTTGTCTAACGAATACCGTTTCGACTCCCCTTCTCCAGAAAAAAGGTCTCGAAACGAGAGTATGCAATTTAGGGCTTTAGTTTAGCCACAAGAAGAAACCCACTAATGGCTTCCAATAATGATGCCAACGACTCTGAAAAGCCACCTTCCTCGTAAGATAACCCATTCTGCGAGAATAATGCGTCCCAATCTGAATTACCCAAATTTTAAGATTGTTTTTTAAAAGATTTTTTTTTTGCTCTTTGTAAATGAAAATATAAATCCGTGGTTTCAGGCCGAAGAAGAATGTATATAAAGATCCAGATGATGGTCGGCAACGCTTCTTACTTGAATTGGAATTCGTTCAATGCCTCGCTAATCCCACTTACATCCACTGTATCGTCTTCTTCTTCTTCCTCCCATTACTTTTCACTTTTATTATCCGTAGTTCGACCATAAAATCGTCCTTTTTTTTAAAATTTTTAGCACTAGTTAATCTGTCTAGTTTGCTGGTATGTTGCAAAAATGATAGTTCTGTTACTTTCCGGTAGAGCTAAGAACTATGGAAGGAGAATGCTATGGGCTTGGATTTTACGTGGTTTACTGTGCTTATTATGTATACTATGCTACTAGTAGTATTTAATTAGTATGTATTTGTGTTGAAGTTGTGTGGTGTGCTCAGTTCAATTTGAAAATTCTGCTATAGATTTAGCGCAGAATCGATATTTTGAAGATGAAGCATTTATTGGGTATTTGAAGTATCTCCAGTATTGGCAACTCCCGGAGTACATTAAGTTTATCATGTGAGTTTAGAAGTTCTGTTGCTTTTTTTATGGAGCTCCCCTGCTAATTTCCTGTAGGCTTTATACTTTGGCTGTATGAGTGCTCATTTTTTTGGGAATTGTCTTTAGGTATCCACATTGCCTTTTCTTTCTCGAGCTTCTCCAAAATCCCAACTTTCGGAATGCAATGGCCCATCCTGCCAACAAGGTCTGGATTTTCAAGACCTATTTGCGTAGTCCATATCTCCTTTTTCCTTATGTTTATGTTGTGTGGGCTGTAATAGTAGGAGTCTGTCTAATTTCCTATGCCCTTGCTTTCTGCTTCTTCTCCAAGCGCATTTATTGTTGAAAAGAAAGAAATGCAAGGCATTGTCATCTTTTACTGCGATTGAATTAATGGTATGACAAAAAATTGATGCTAATTACTGTCATTTTTTGTTTAGTTTTTTTTTTTTTTTGGGGGGGGGGGTGCTTCTTCATATAGCTCCTCCAGTCACTCCAGTGCTTTCTCATAATTAATCCATAAATCATATGCAAGGAACTTATAACCATAAAAATGAGAATAAATAGAGCTCTGGGTTAGACTCTTGTTTTCTCGATTAATTGAATATCTTAATCTTGATTGTCCTCATTCGACGTCAATTTTATGGTGATTTTGAGTAAAATATCAATGAACATGTCCTGGAAATGATGTTGCATTCAAATTATAGCTGCCTGCGTTCAAACAATTTCATTCTGGTTTTAATTGAACCTTGACTTCTGCATTATACAACCCTTCTTTGGGTGTTTGGAACTAGATCTTTTGGATGAGTGGTATGTATTTGGATTTGAACTCTTTAAGTCTTCCAGCATTTCTTTTACTTTGGTAAGGCCAATTCTTAATAGATGAAAAGTAATAATTAATAGATGAGGTGACGTGTAAAAGAAGATGATTGTCCCATCATCCTTCATTAAGATGGATTTTTTTGGATTATAAAGAGAAATGTTGCTACTTGGTTGAATTTCTGAGGATTAATCTCTTGTATTCTTTCTTATTATGAAAGCAAGTTTTTGAAATTTTATATTCACTCTAGTTGACTCTGTTGGTTAGAGGAAGCATGTTTAGTACATTTGTGGATACTGCTCGGAAGGAGCCTCAGTCAGGGGATGGAAAAGTTTTGTCAAGGTTGCTAAATTAGGTAGAAAGTAAAAATGCTCTGGAATTTTCTTGATGAATGGCCTACATCTAGCTTGCTGGGATTGTAGACCCATATTATGGATGCTATGATTGAGGAACATTTCTTGCTGTATATGGTAATTTGGATTTAAAGTCTTCAAGAGATTGGGAAAGCCAAAACAATTGATCCTTAGTTATTAGGTTGATATAGGCTTTTTGTTAAAAATGTAGTTGTCTCCAACATGATTGCAAAAGCCAAAATTGTATGAGAACAAGGAAACTCAGTAAAATTATAGAGAATTCTATTCCTCTTTTGTGTTCATTGATATGCTATGCTTTGGTTCCTCAACGTATCTTTTTGGTGTACACTCTGGACATTGTAGGAATTGGCACATAGGCAGCAGTTCTATTTTTGGAAGAACTATCGAAACAACCGATTGAAGCATATCCTTCCAAGGCCTCTTCCTGAACCTAGTGCTGCTCCATCTATTCCCACTCCAGTTCCACCTCCACCTGGACCACCTACAACTTTATCTGCTCCTTCTCCTGGTCCTGTACCTTCTCCAGCAGCTTCAGCACTCTCTCCAATGCAATATGCCATTCCCTCTGGATCTGCTTTTCCGAAGAATGATCCCAGAAACAGTGGGGTTGATCGAAGAAAGAGAAAGTATAATCTTGTCATTTCTATTGTTGCTTTATCTTTGACTTCGAACATTTATCCAACTGAGTCCTTTTAGCCGCATACGTATTAAGCAACTTACTACACAAGGCACTTAACAACTCATCTTATCTAAACAATTTTTATTTTTGGCAGGAAAGATGGATGACACTACATTCATCTCTGAGCAACTGTGTTGTGCATGGGATAAACTATTGAAGGTACTGATATCTTTACACTCTTGGGCTTGACTAGATTGAGGTACAGTGCGTGTCCAGATAATTTCTTCATCAGTTCTGAAATTTCAGTAGGGTTCGTGCAATGAATATGTTGTGATGGTTATGTATTTTTCGGGTTTCACATTTGTGTACATCTCTACTGGCTGGAGAGAAAGAACTAAAGAATATTATTTGTTATTCCCATCTGTTCTCCATGCTTGTTCATGTCTCTCAGCGTCATTCTGTTTTGTTTCCCAAAACTGTTAGTGCTTCTGCTGCAGATCCAAAAGTTGATGGTGAAATATGCCAAATAAATTTTTGTCAATGATGATAAATGCTGCTTCATATCACCTCTCAAATGAGTACTGAGTGCAATTTGTTGTTTGTGTAAGCAAATATCTGAGCTGCTTGGTTGGACATTGCTCATACAGAAATCTGGTAATGCACCCAACTTTAGTCCATTTAACAGCATAATACCGAGAAAGCATGATTGTACAGAGAATGGAAACGAGTACGTCAGTTATTTCATCATTGTTGGTAAATATTCGGATTTATAAGTTTTCTTTAAATTTGATTTTTATTGATGATTGTCTGTTTTTGAAGTTATATTAGAAAACAGTAAGTATTGACTGCTCAATTAAGTTTCAATGGTTGCTACATCGCACTTTCAGTTGGCATGTTTCCTCTAATAAGAGTTTCATTAAGGTCTGAGTGCTCGTAAATAGATTCCATTTTGTTTTTCTTGATCGTTTAGGTTGCTTAGAACTCAAGATGTAATTGTTGATTTGTCGTTGAGAACTTTCCACGTGATATGTTAAAAAACAAGTGTTTTGTACCTGCAGGTTACTTTTGAGACAATACTACTACTAGAGCGAAATAGTACTGTGTCTTTTCACCTTAATAGTTGAACAAGAATTGTAATATTTGTGTACGCGAGAAGGCTAAAGTTCCCTTGTGCTCCTGTATTTACGTTGCAGGTGAATATGAATGGATGCAGCACTCTCTTCCTATTGCTTCTGAAAGCTTGTTAGCTTTTAGGATCCTGGTTGGAGAGACAAGATTATTCAAATGTGCTGCAAATATAAATTGCCTTCTTGAAACTGGACTCAGGCAAACTTCTGGTTGTGCTTATTCTCCCTACTTTTTTGGCTTTCCAGTTGTACAGACGTAACAGAGCTGGAGCTAGTGTAACCTTACTCCTATTTGAAATCTTTAATTTTCTCGATTCTGATTTGTGGTTTCATGATTTATTAACACCATGTGTTACACTTGTGTTACATTCCTTCCATCATCAGTACTCAAGGAAAGCCACGAATAATGAACAGAAGTTGACCTGAGATTTGAACAAATTATAGAGAGAACTTTTACAAAGTTGCCTAAATTTTCCAATTATTATTATTATTTTTTGGTCAATCTCAGCATCATGGTCTTCCTTCAAAAAAATCTCTGACTCCAGCGAGTCTCCACGTACTACTCGATGGCCTTATCCATGTCCTTCTCCTCCGTTGACCAAATCTGCGCTAACTAATTCCCATAAATTGTTAATCAATTATTGGTCCAGCCTAGCACTAGCTTCCGGTGTTAGGTGAGATGAGAACGTCGGTGGCTCGCAGCGTCCAACCGCAATGCCACGTGCTCTCTTCTTTTTGTTTATATATGGAGATGGAGATAGGCATGGCCACGGTTCCAGAACCGCCGGTTCTGGTTCCAGAACCGCCGGTTCTGGTTCTTCAAAGAGGTAGAACCAGAACCGCACCATATAAGATGGTTCTGGTTCTGGTTCCAGAACCGGCGGTTCTGGTTCTTCAAAAAGATAGAACCAGAACCGCATAGTTTTGATTTCGATTCCTTATGGTTCTGGTTTTGGTTCCGGTTCCGGTTCCGGTTTCGTATGGATACAATTTTATTTAATTTCTTATCCTTACCAATTTTAATACGAATATAACAATATATTTAAAATTTTAAATAAAATGTAAAAAAATAAATACAAAATAAATATCATATTTTAATTTTATTATTATTCTACAAAGTACGAAATAATAAATAGATAATACAAATTTTATGAAAAGTACATTACATTGTCAAATTACATTACACTATCAAATGGTAATCATTTTAAATGGAAAAGAAAATATTTGATTTTTTCATTGAAATTGAGATGAAATATCAAAACAAACATTAATTATTTAATCATCTTCATTGCTTGCGACGGCACTAGAATCAGTTGTATAATTGAATTCTTCTTCTTCATTTTTTTCCATTTCTTGTTGTCTATATTCTGCTCTAGTCCAATCATCCACGCATGCTTGAATTTCTAGTGATTCTGGGCTTAATCTCGATCTTGTCTCATCCAAAATGCTTCCACCGGCACTAAAAGCTTGTTCCACTGCTACTGTTGATGCTGGAGTTGCTAAAATTTGCTTAGCAATAAGGGAGAGGATAGGATAATTCTCTGATTTTCGCTTCCACCAGTCAAGGACTTTAAACTGTTTAGTTAAGCTACTATCATCATGCTCAAACTTGGTAGTTAGATATGATTCGAGTTCCGTATTAGTATTAAGTGAACCCTTTTGTCGTTTTGACCTTTCAAGAAGTATTCTATCACCAATCTTGACAGCCCTTTTAAGACTATTATCAGTGTTACTAGAGGGTTCCAAAATACTAGTAGGAAATCGATCACCATAAGTAATAAAAAATTCATTATATAAAGAACAAATAAGCTCTTTAACTTCAAACACTTTTTTACTAACATCGTGGGCATAATTTTCGCTACTATATATTTGTTCATAATATGATGACAAATACTCATGCAAACCATCTAATCTAACACGAGGATCAAAAACAGAAGCAACTAAATATATATGTGGAATATGTTCATAATAGTTAGTCCATTTCCTAAACATTTCCCTAATAGGTTGCTTCAGAAAATCATCATTTTTAGCTTCATTTAGACAACCAACAATATTACACGCCTCAGTAAGGAATAAATGAGTAGTAGGATAATATACACCAGACAAAGTATAAGTAGCATCATTAAAAACTGATAAAATTTCTAAAATTTTATTACAAACAATCCAATTATTTTCATGCAACAATATTTCGGTCATGTTAGTTGCAAAGAATGCACATAATAATTCACTATAATTGTGTGATTCTTTGAGTAATTCAAATGTTGAATTCCAACGAGTAGGAACATCTCTTGAAAATCTTTTTGGATTTTTTCCATTGACTTTACAAAAAGTGCTCCACTTTTTCATTAATTTAGGGTGTGCCCATAAATAAGAAATTGCTTTTCTAATAGGTTTTATATGATTTTCAAGTGCTCGTAAACCATCTTGTACGGCTAAATTTAAAATATGGCATGCACATCTAATATGAAAAAATTTACCACCTAATCCAGGTTGGCAAAGATCTCGCAACTCTCCAATAGAAGCGGTATTTGCGGATGCATTATCAAAACCAATTGAAAAAACTTTTTTACATAGACCATATTCTCCCAAAATAATACTAATCATTTTAAAAATGTTTAGAGCATTGTGAGATTCATCAAAAATACGAAAAGCTAGCACTCTTTTTTGTATATTCCACTCATTATCAATCCAATGACAAGTTATGGCCATATAAGAATGTACTTGCCAATGGTCACTCCAAATATCGGAACATATAGATACACGACTATCTAAATTTGAGAATAATTGAATTAACTCTTTTTTTCCTTGATTATAAATATTTTTAAGTGTTCGTCTAAGAGTGGTTCTAGGAACATTTTTAAATTGAGGATTTAAAGAATTTTGACAATATTTCTTAAAACCCAACTTTTCTCCAAAACTAAAAGATAAATGTTCAATAGCTATCATTTTTGCTAATTCATTCCTATGTCTTTCTTCACTAAATCGAAATAGAGAAAGGTTAGAAGTAGCAAACCCGGTAATTTGTGTTTGTTTGTTGTCGATGCCCAATTCTTGAGGATGAAACTTTCTCAAATGCTTGTGATACTTTCCATAGCCATCTCCCATTTTGTATTGATAACTTTTTGGACAATAATTGCACTTTGCTTGACTTTTGCCATTGACGTCAATTTCTTTGGTGAAGTGCTTTGTGAAGATTTCAGATTTAGGAGTTTTGCTTCCACTTCTTTCCTCGGCTTCAATTGTTTGATCTTCAAGGATGGTTGTCATATGTTGACTTTCTTGAGTTGGACAATCATCAAAGTTGAAGACTTCATTTGAAGGAATATTTTGCTTACTTGATTTTGAAGATGAGCTACTGCCATCAAAACTTGCCATTTGATAGCAAATAAGCAAAAAAAAATTGTAAGTAATAATTTAATACTTACAAATTATAATGATAGATATTAGATGAATAAAAAGAATTAAGTAATTAGTAAAATATATAAAAAAGTGAACAGGAGCAAAATAGAATAAAAGTGAAAAAATTAGGAAATAGATGAAGAAATTGAGAGTAGTTTAGAGATGGAAGAGAGAAGATTGATTTTGGTGTAGTAGAAAATAAAATTTCAAGTCTTATTTATAGGACAAAATGAAATTAAAAATTTGGAACGTTGTATTGTAACGTTCCAAATTTGTAACGTTGTATTGAAAATTTGGACAAAATTACAACGTTGAATTGTAACGTTGTAAACTTGTAATTCAACCTAACCCCCAATTTGTCAAATTTAGCAGGCAGCCACCTTTCTTGTTTTTTTTCTATCCTTTGCTTTGTTTCTTTCTTCCGTTGAGAGCCTGAGGACCTTTGTGCAAGTCAGGAGCCCCCGAGAGCAAAAATTGAGAGCAAAAATTGTGGTGGCATCATGATGACCTTGTCATCATGATGTCTCTACTTTTATTATTTTTTATATTAATTATTTTTAAATTTTTTAACGGTTCTGGAACCGGCGGTTCTGGTTCTGGTTCTATTTTTTAAAGAACCAGAACCGGAACCTTTATCCATGGTTCTACTACGGTTCTGGTTCCACGGTTCTGGTTCCGGTTCTGGTCCGGTTCCAAACGGTTCGGTTCCGGTCCGGTTCCCGGTTCTAAGTGGAACCATGGCCATGCCTAGATGGAGATGGAGTATTTTTATTTTATTAATTTTTTTTTTTGGGGGTTAAATTACTAGTATCAATCAATCTCGTAATGGAAAACGATTTTCCTTCCTAGTAAGATCCACGTCATCCAGTGCGTTGGCGCTGCGCGGCGTCTTCGTTGGTGGGCTCCGTCCATGAATCTGTATCAGGGGTGGCAAAAATCGTCATTCGTGATTCATGTAAAGCTGCCGGCGGATAACCTTCCCGCAGCCCCAACAGGTGGCTACGGTCCAAATATGAATGCGAGGTGTCCCGTTCAGAGTAGGATTGAATTGAGTAAAATATTTGAAAAATCATACAACTGTGAAAAATAAGGCAATAACAAACACGTGTGATTGAAATAATCAAAGCAGCTAGATGATAATCTAGGCCAGTAGTATGTAAATCAAACATTAATTTGTGGCACTTGGATTTAACTACTACAGCTGTGCGATGAAGTCTGAACGTTTTCCCTATATTTTGGAGGATAGAGTTATGAACAAGTATAATTAGCAATTTATCTTCTTTTTTGTTTTGTTTTTCCTAGTGTCTTTTTTATGTTCGAGATGACGCTGTAAAATTTGTTATCAACTAATCGAGTATTAGAGCTTTGATTAGACTGTATTCCTAACGTGTTAATTGTTTACACGTATATGCAGTTGAATCCGCGTGGTGCGCGAGTTTAGATTATCAGCCAAATTTAATCCATCAAAGACACATTGGTCTCCGGTTGTTTTAATGTCTTCATCCTCCAAGATCACTTTCCGTGCCAAATTATGCTTTCAACCGAATAGTCCTTTTTGTTAATTGCGACACAGTTTAATAAATCCCCTCCGTCCTGCTTTGATAGTTTTTGTTTTCTTTTTAATACAGTTTGAGAAAAATTAGTTAACTTATTCTTTTATTTTTCTAAAATATCCTTACATTAATAGTAGCAAGAGTTTGACTAATTACTATATATTTACATTAATTGCAATAACAATACTATGAAAAGTTGCACCATTCAAGGCTCGAATCAAAACAATTAATGAATAAGGTAGGTTATCAGCCAAATTTAATCCATCAAAGGCACACTGGTC